>NW_028241587.1:0-76934 GCF_964263255.1 Lissotriton vulgaris
TTCGGTGGGGCCCATCTATTTTCGGATGCCTCTTGGTAGCCTGACTCTCTGGGGAATATTCTCAGCCCCAAGGAGTCTGCTAAAAACCTCGGGGTGATTGTGGACGACTCTCTTTCAATGCAAACACATCTCGAGGCCATTTGCATTGGCATTCTCAAATTATTGACAAGGTTGTTTAACTGTCTTTAAATTGCTTGGCGAAAAACCATAGTCCAGGCCTTGATTGCTAGTCATTTGGACTATGGTAATGTCTCTTTGTGGGCATGTCAGATTACCTCTTAACATGATTGCAGGTAATTCAAAATGCCACGGCCCAGTTAATTTGTAACATAGAAAAATCTGGTTCTACATAAGCTTGCCTGATAGTGCTACACAGGTTTCCAGTTCAGAAAGGAGCTAGTTCCCAACTCCAACGCCATGCTCACAAGGCCCTGTATAACACTGGACCCAAGATTCTTCAGGCCAGAGTTGAATTTTACAGGCTGACACAGAATTTGAGATCCTGCTCTTTGTCTTTACTGAGGTACACACAAATTCAGAAATTCAGAACAGGCGGGTGTGCATTTTCCCACCTGGCAGCAGTCCAGTGGAACTCCTTACCTCTGGATCTCTGCCCTGCTGACAACCATTCATAATCCAGAAATAAATTTAAAAGTTGGCTGTTCTCAGATTAGTGACTCTTCTGTATTTTAAAGGGACTGATTTGAGGTTTACTAAGGCACTTTATAAAAAACCCTAAACAAAAAGAAAAATGTAAATCACTAAACCACACCAGAAAAGACCTGACATGACTATACTCATGGTCACTGATGAAGGCTGAAAGGAGGAAAGAGTACCTCTCCCTGAACTACTGTCAAGCAACCCACAAGATTGTTCAGAAGAGGTTGTTGTTTTATCAGACTCTTTTACTGTACAACAGCAATCTGATGGCAGGCAAGTCTTAGGCAAGTTTGTTGAGCTTTTTTGTTTGACCCCTGGCCAGACAACCTGGTGTGTCCATGATGTGGGCAATAGAGGCAGCCTTCCTGTCAAAAACAAGATGTACAGACTTTCTGATAATGTCATAGCCTGCATCCAGGCCGAGGTCAGCATGATGCTAGAGCTATGGGAGATTGAACTCTCTGACAGTCCCTGTGCTGGCCCAGTGGTACAGGTACCCAAACCTCACTCAAAAAGTAGAAAACCAGAGAGGAGATTGTGTGCGGATTATACAGGTTAAATCCTGTCCTGAAAACTGATGCAAACTCCATACCAAGAGGAGATGAGCTCATTGACAATCTGGGTGCAGCCAAATATTTGAGTACCTTTGATTTAACATAAGGGCATTGGCATATTTGACTCACCGAGGGAACGAAGGAGAGGTCAGCATTTTTAACACCTGATGGCCACAATTAATACAAAGTGTAGTTTTTTGCCCTGAAAAAGGCAGCTGAAACTTTCCAAAGTTTGGTGATCAAGTTCTTTCAGGTATGTTATTTACTTGTATGTGGAGGCAAAGTGCAACCTCTCAAACCCAAAATCCAGACCATTTTGGAGTGCGAGGCTCCCAAGTCCCAGACCCAAGTCAGGGCTTTCCTTGGCCTTACAGGGTATTACAGGAGGTTTGTGAAGGGGTATGGTACTATGAGGCCCCTCGCACTGAACTTACCTCCAAAAAGCAGCCAAAGAAGGTCATCAGGACCACAGGATGCCAAAAGGCCTTTGAAAGAGGCTATGTGCTCAGGACCAGTCCAGTAGGCACCAGACTATGCAAAGGAGTTCATTGTTCAAACATACACTTCAGAACATGGGATTTGGGCAGGTCTGTCACAAACAAATGATCAACCTGTTGCTTTTTTTAGCAGGTGTCGCCTCTTTAGAGAGTGACATTGGAGTGTCATTGAGAGTGAAGCCTTTGCAATGGTTTGTTGCCTGAAGAAGCTAAAACCAAACTTGTTTGGGACTTGTTTCAAGGTTCAACCTGAACATAGGCCTCTCAGATAGCTGATGCAGATGAGATAAGAGAATCTCACATTGTTGAGGTGGTCCAATTCCCTACAGGGTACACAGGCCATGGACTGACCATGCCAATTCAGATAGTCGTTCCTGATTTTTTCATTTAGATGAGGAGAAATACCAGTAGTTAGGTTAGTTGCTCATCACCTTACTTCTGGTGGGGGTCATGCAGGAAAGTGCCCCTTTTGTATGATCACCCCTCCAATTTTTGCCCCAATGCTGATAGTTATGACTGTGCGCAGACTCCAGTCACAGACCTCTCTTCCAAAAACAAATACATTTGAATTGGTAACCCCCAACTGGAACGCACTTCAACCAACTTATAAGACCCTGGTAAATGGTACCACCATTGATACACTGGGCATGGAAGTTAAAGGGGTCACCAGGACATCAAGCACTATTTGTGTCACCCTGAGTGTTAATATATGCCAGTCACATCTAAGGAAGGCCTCCAGAGCTCAGGAACACGGTGCAATTGCATTTAAGATCTGGACATATATGTGGAAGCGTATATGTCCCTGTAGTATTCTCTTTCCATTAAGGGCTACTATAAGTGATCAGCGGGTCATAGGATAACATGGACTGGCATCCAGGCACCCCAAGGTTGCCAGCTCCATTATGGTACCACAGAAATATCTCATGTTTGGTATCAAACAACTTGCCTCATCACCCCAAACATGATTCCTGTGTCAGAGTTGATGTGACATGCATCCAGGTGGCTACCTTAGAGGTTGCCCACCTGATTGCCTCAGCCTTTCCTGGGCCCTGGATGACAATCTGCATCTGCTGCTGTCAAGACTAAAAATCTGGTCCCCTGCCAGGAGGTGTGAACACCCCCAGGAATCAGAAACAAAGGCCTGGAAGGGTAGGCGGTGACACCTCCCTCCCTGACAGGGTGGTCAGTGAAGTGGCACATCAAGCCGGAGAGTGTCAAAGCTTACACCGCCTTTGGTATGCATTCAGGCTGCTTCCCAAAGAAAGAAACAGCCCTTCCCCTGCCCCTTGGCACATTTCCACCCTGACAGGTGGGGAAATGATGTCGTCTGGATGTGTACACCCCCTGAAGACTAGCCACACCCCTAGGTTGGGATACGTGGTCTGTACAGCTAAAGTAGATTCTGTCATTTTAAAGTGGCAAAATAGAGAGTTCTGGGCAGCAAAGGAGAACTCCCCCCCCCCCAGTGTGGTCACATCAGGGGCAGGTTAGTTGCTGGGGTTGGTAGGGCATTGGATACTTGCATCCACAACTCTAACACTCATAAAGCTAGGATTTAAGGGGCACACACCTGGCACCAGTCCTACAGTTCTGATTCGAATTGCAACAAAGCACAAAGAACAGATCTGAGTGTACAACTTCAGGACATGCACAAAACAAAGGTGTGATACTCTGCACCTGTGGCAATCACCCTGCACCAGCGCAACAGTGACTCGTCCCAAGCCAAAGACTGGTTCCCCTAGCCAGAGGGACCTCTTTCAGAGCCAAAGGCAACTCCAGACTCCCTTGGGCAAGTGACAATAGTCCCCTGCAGCCCGCAAGTGAAAACAATGTCCTGAAGCCAAAGAATCGTTGGCCATCGGGCCATCCAAAGGATCGCCCAAACATAGTTGCTTCAGTGCATTGTGGGAAACATAGTCCAGACCTCCATCATGTTTCAGGTACCTACTGTTTTTCCCCAGACCTTGAAGTAACTTTTCACTAAACTTACTGCTGCCAAGTGTTGTTGATTGCCAGTCCATCTACAACTACCTTCACTCAACACTGCAACATGAGGGAATTCCGCAGCACCTTCAACCAACCAACTCAGTGGCCCTGTTGTTGACTTTTTGCATCCGTTTCCTCACCAGCACCACCTAAGCATTTAAACCAGCTCCCTGCGGCTCCTGCTTCAGCAACATGAATAGTCAGACCAACACTGCACCTGGGCCCTACAAGTCAGGTAAAACTCAACTGACTGTCTTGGCATGGTCCTGAGAACTGCATCACCTTGCCCTCATTCGGTTCTATGCAACTTGTTTTGCAAGTGGATGATTGTCACTAGTGTTTTTTACCATTGACTGCAATGACAACGTTCTGCAGTATTGAATTGCATTCATTTAGTTTCCCTTCTAAAATCCATAACGCTTGTTATGCTTATCCAATTGTCTTTTTTTGGAGTCTAACTTAATATAAATATCTGCTTTATTTTTTAAAAAAATGCGTAAGACTTCTTTTGAGTTGTGTCTATTGCTTATCATCCTTGTTGGTACTCTGAAATACTTAATACATGTTCCTCTAGAAACACCTGACTGCTCTGTGCCACACTACCAGGACTGAACTAGGTATTTATTTGTGTGAATCCAAAGGACCTATTATAGGGCATTATGAGAGTTTTGCATAGTGAAGCCCAAACAGTTTAACTGCATAACACTCCACTTTCCTACAGCCATAATATGCAGGGCCACCATAACACTCTTTCTGCCTCACCTGGGGGTAGATAAGTTGGTATGGCCCCAGCTTACTTTCCAAAGATTGCTGAAAGCACATTAGACAGTACAGATTTTGATTTAAAAAAGGAATTGGGGCAGCCAACGATGCACAGGGATATGCCTGCACCCCAAATAAAGGTACTAGAGACTTTCTGCCCCCTGAAGAGGTACATTAAGGGATATGCTCCCAATCTGCCTTCAGAAGGGGTTGAAAGTGCACTTGACACCAGGGATTATGCATTTGGGACACAAGAAGGACATCTGGACGTTTCACCCTGGCATTGGCCATACCCCTAGAGAGCAGAAAGCCCACTAAACACTAGGGATTTCAAAGTGGAGCTAAAAATCAGATAAAAGGATGGGGCAGCCTATCCTGGCATCAAGCCTTACTCACACCCCAGAAGTGTTAATAGTATCTTTCTGTCAACCCTGGGTGAAAAATTGGAGGTTGTCTCAACTGGGGAGGTTGCCCCAATCCTGGTCTGTGCGTGGGGGGAGGAGTGGTCGAAAGGCTACTAGACACCAGGGACTTTGCTTTTGTGGCAAAAGAAAGGGTTGCAGGCATCATAATTTTGCATTGGGCCATACCCTCTCCCCAAAAGGAAAAAAAACTGTTTTTCTATCCCCAGTGCACAGAAGGTGCCTCCAATTTGCCCCTAGAGGCGGAAAGCCTACTAGATACCATGGATTTCGAAATTACACCAAAACAAGCAAATGGATGGGGACCACCTATCATGGCATTGAGCCAGGCCCCCACTCCAGAAGAGGCAATAGTGTCTTTCTGCCCTCACCGGGAACACTTCGGAATTTAGTCCCAGTTGAGAAGATTGCCCCTAATTTGCCAACCGGTTTAATAGAAAGTCCACTAAACACCAGGAACTTTGCATTTGGCACGAGTGACACCCTCCGTGATTAGGCCATACCCCCACTTTACCCCTCTCCTGCGGGGCTAATTCCCCCGCTGTGCTCAGCTCAGCTCGTCATGAGCCACAGTGGCCATGTGCTCATGACAAGCTGAGCCTGTCACGGGCACACCTGTTTCTGTAGAACGTTCAGCACAGCGGGGGAATTAGCCCCACGTGCGAGCGTTGCGGCTGTTATGACGAGCTCAGCTCGTCATGAGCATACAGCCACCGTGGCTCATGACGAGCTGAGCTTGTCATGGTGGCTGTGTGCTCATGACGAGCTCAGCTCGTCATGAGCATGGGAGGGGTTAAGGGGGAAATATAGTCTTCCGGCTCTTTGGGAGCAATGCGGAGGTTTGCCCCCAATTCTCCTCTGGTGGGCAGAAGGCTCACTAGATACCAGGGATTTAAATATGATGCCTAAGCAAACAAAAGGATGAGGCGACCTACCCTAGCACTGAGCCATACTCCCACCTAAGAAGGAGCAATAGAACCTTTCATTCCCCCTCCCCCCGGAGCAGATCAGACTTTTTCCCGATTGCGGAGATTGCCCTAAATCTGCCATATGGCAGAGTAGAAAGCCTATTACACATCAGGAATTTTTCATTTGGGCAAAATAAAATGAAGTGGTGCTTGTGTGCCACCCAAAGACTAGGGCATTCCCCTACCCCTTGAGGGGGCTATCAGTCTTTCTGCACCAAATTTGCCACCCCAGGGGCAGAAAGCCCACAGGATTGCAGTAATATTTGTTTTATAAAACAATGGGGTGAGGGACTCTGGCCCATCTTGATATCAGACCCCACTACATGTCTGAAAACTAGGCATCAAAGGAAGTCCAGGATGGTATGGCTCAGATGGATTTCAGAATGTTTTCTTACCCACAATGCCCTTTAAAACTCAAACTTTGCCAAAACTCACCCATTTTAATAGCATTTCTGCCAATTTACTGTCTGGAATCTGCAGAGATTCGGAAAATTCCTAATGTGCAGTTTTCCTCCACTTGTTTAAAAAGCAAATGCTACCCTACCTGTGTGGCTTGGCCTCTTATCCACAACACAATGTCCCCAAAACACAATGTAAAAATGTTGGCAATAGTGACAGACATTTCCGAAAACTCACACCTGGAGGAGTCTGGGAAGTTGTGCCTCTAGATTGTGCCTCACATGGATCTCACAATGTTTTCTTACCCATAATGCCCTACTACCATCACATTTTCAATCAATCAATCAATCAATCAACGGCTTGTAGGGCGCTGTGATTCAGCAGGTTACCACCAACAAGTAATCTAACACCACATACTCACTGGCAATATCCGCTGGAGTCATATTTTGTAATTCTCTAGATTAGATATTTCTTGTCCCTAACTAATCTTTCACTAATAAAAAATTAATTTCCTCTGGTCAATGGATCATTAGTTGAACTATTTGATGACATAAAATATCAATATACCTACACATTGGAAATGATCACAGAGTTGGGATGTATTTTAAAATTTATCTTAGATTAATTCATGTGCACCACTTGCACAGTACAGAACAAACTCCATTTCTTACAGGAAGGAAGATTCAAATAATCAATCAAAATGCATTCAATTATACTTTGCAATGACCCTGCATGAAAGAGAGAGGATAGAGAGAAAAGCACATAAGCGCATACACAGATAAGTTTATACTTACGAATTATGGTGTAGAAACCAACTCCCAGGCCTTGGAATTGGTAGGGGTCCCCCAGGAAAGATCTGGCGACCAAAGACTTCAGGACAGGAATCAGGACAGGCAACCTCTCTATCACCGACGCTTGCGTAGCACCCCTCTCTGATACTATCTGCTTTCTCAAAATTCTTCCACGATCTTCTTCTAACTTAATTTGCTTAAGATAATTGCTTCGGCAATTAGATTCTTCATCAGTATTACTTGTCACTCCGACAGCATCCCAGTCTGGGCTTCAGCATCTCCGTCTGGATCTAAATTAACTAACTAAGAACTACCTCAATTATACCTTTCTGTATGCTGGTACCACCCAATAATGTTTCAAATTTATGAAAATACTAACTCTGATTGGACAGGCAAGGGGAGGTGATCATCACATCATGCTTATTTCCCATTATTTTCTTTCAGCTCTTTGTTTAAAATCCCACCCCTTAATTTTTATACATCAATCTTTATTCCCACCTATATTCACATTGCGATTGTCACATATTGTAAAAACGCCTGCAGATTCCCAAGCATTTCACTGGACTGTTGTTCCGGTTCTCATGAAAGTATTTATTTGCAGCCTTGTATTTATTCGCAGCCTTGGCCGATGTTCAAGTTGACATTGTGTCTTCCAGCTTGGATTCACTGCGCATGTGCGGTAGAACGAGAGGTAATAGACGTTGGTTCGTACTTCTAGGTCCTTAATAAGCACTATTAAAAGAGTCAAAAAGACAAATCTTACAATAAAAAATAAATGGTTCCACTGTATACCACTTATCTCTATTCTAACCCCATTTACTTATTATTACTCTCCTTGCATTAGCATTAATAATATAGTTGAGTTTAGTTTCTCAGAAAACAGGTAGCAAGAATGTGAGTTTCAAGCAGCCATTTTGTTAGCTAATACGCAAGTGCAAAATGTACCCTCCAAGCAAAAGGTACGTCATACTACGTAAATGCAGTAGACGCATGCGCACTAAAGAATTTCTGTTAGCTGACATTTTTATAATACACTCGAGTTACTTATTAGTGAGACACATATGCAAGCTTCCCCTTCACTAATAAAAGTTGTGTGGTGCATGTTATTTTCACAATACAGGTTTAGTAGGGTGTTAGAGGTTACATGGGAAGATTGCTTTCAAGCAAGTCTATTTTTCACGAGTCCTTGCTCCATGAATCCCCTCTCTGATGGCATTTTAAAGCCATCACAAAATTACTCATCCCTCATCAGATGTCAACTTTAGCATTGTTCACTTTCTTTCTCTTCTCCATTCTTGTTCTTATCTTTGTTCTTCAACACTTTCATTTGTTCATATAACTTTCCTTTCATTTCTTCCAGCAGAATTTCCTCATACTTTCTTTTATTTCCTTTCCCAAGTTTCTCATATCTTCTCCTTTCCAGTTTATTAGTGCAACACATACCATATTACTATTGAGAACACTATAATTGCTAAACCTACTATAGGTAAAACTACTTGTCCAAGGAAACTTTTCCCTATATTGGAAAACCAAGTCGCTACTGAAGAAATGCTTTTTGTGAGTCTTTCCCATACATTATCAACTTCCAGTGGTTACAATTCTTCTTGCATTTTTGTAATGTTCTTTATATATCCCTTAATGTCTGTGCTTTTGTCTGGGATATATGTACAGCAATGTTGCGCCTTCAACATTTTACAGACTCCGCCCTCTTTAGCTAATAGTATATAAGGCACAAGTCTATTTTGTAAAACCATAGACCTAATTGCAACCATTTCTGTATTAATCATCAAGAAACCTCCAGCAGTATCAGTCAAAAGGTGATCCACCACTGGAGACAATTGACTGATTCTATGTGAATTTAGTACGACTCCCACTGAAGGTATCAATGCACTGAATATATCTTCTATTATTTCAGAAAAAAATAGCTCTCTTTTTGCGTGTTAGTTCGTTAGCAATTTTATTGCTTCCATTGATTCTTTTTACATGATATAGTTTCGGAAAAACAATTCAGAAATAACAACTCCCATACCACCTGGCAAGCAGCTTATAACAAGCTTTATTCCTACATACTGTAAACTCCAGGAAATACTAAATCAGTTCCCCCTTTTAGTCCCAAACCTCCCAAAATTAGGAAGTTATTTTCACATTCACTGGAACCAGTTAATTAGTTATTATGATATGTCTTTAACATATGGAGGCTTTTTTTCCCTGTCTTTACAAAATCTAGAGCCATCGCAGCATGTTCTTTGCAAGCTGTATAAATTCCCTCTATCTCTGCCCATGATGGAATATGATGTTTCTGTTCAGCAGCTTTTCTTTGGAAATCTTGCCTCCTTTCCTCAACTAAATTAAAAAAACATTTATCTTCCTCATATAATGGACATGTTAGACTGTCTTCACGTGCCTTTTCTATATCTAATGATTTCATTGTTGGGAAAAATTAACCCATAAACTGTGCATCTAAGATATTTTGTACTGGATTCATATTCTTCCGAATAGGAATTTCTGTAAAAACTACATCTAGATTAGAAGAATAATAGTGTAGTTTTCCTGTTCGATAAAACAGATTTGACATTACACTACGAAAAATACCATATGTTAGTGGTAAATGGTGGTAAGTTACTCCTTCTGCTACTGAGGCGGATAGTTACATACAGACATAACAGTCACTAATCTCCATTGTATCTACATATTAAAATAATAACTTTGTAAAAACATTTAAAGAGGTATCATTGTCAATTACTGTGTGATGTAAATCTATCTCATCTGATGCCTCTAAATCTACTCGATCTCCTTTCATGTTAGCTGTTTTTTCATTGATATTAGTGTCATTCTTTCTATCTGATATCATAAGATAAAGAACTGCTATCGTTAGAAATAACCAAACTAATATTACTAATAACAAACAACATAAATAAACCCTACAACATCTTTTTATACAATTTCGTTTTGATCTTTCTGTAACTCTCAGCCATTTTGGCTTTCTTTTAGTTTTGAAGCAGTTTCTTTGAGTTCTTCAAGGAGGTCTCACTTCCCCTTCGTCAACCTGTTCTACATTCACTTCTTCATCAGATTCTTCATTTATATCTAGATTCTCAAACTCTTCACAAATCACATAGGTCCATTCAGGTCCTTTGAATTTATTGTTTAATAATTTCAATCTTAAACTTCTACAGATGTTTTTAGCAATTGACTGTTCAGCCTGAGTTTGACTTGTAACTTCATGTACCTGATCTGGGTCTTCATTTATTGTTTTATAATGATATTTTAACCTTTTTATTCCACCTGGCCAATTTTCACCTTTTCCGACCCTTTTAGCTTGCACTGCACTCTCACTGTCTCGGTCTCTTTCAAGAGCTCTTTTATTATTGTTACGTTGCGGCACAACTTGATTTTCTTCATCTTCTGAGTTCCTTTCTACCTTTACTTGTTCAGGACTTGTCTGAGTGGCTTTTTCTGCCTGAACTCGTTCTTCTGTATCTACCTGTCCCTATTCGGGTACTTTTTCAGATAGTTCTTTTTCTTCTTCTTCCAGAACTTGTTCTTCTTCTCCTATCTGGTCCTGCTCAGGTCTTATTGCAATTTGATCTTCTGCAACCTGAACGTGTTCTTCAACACCTGCCTGTCCCTGCCTAGGTCTTTCGATTTCTTTATTTGCCTGAGTATGTTCTTCCGTCCCTATCTGGTCATGCTCAGAATATCCAGTTTCTTTGTTCAATTCTTTCTGAGCATGTCCTTATATACTTGTCTGGTCCTCACTATTCTCCTGTTCTTCTAATTTTGCTCTACTCTGTGTTTTGATGAAGACTTCAGGTATGTCAACTATCGGTACTCAGTCCTCCTGAATTGTGCTCGGTTGTTAATTGTCAAACTTTACTGAGTCCCGTGCTCCTAATTCTTTGACTGTACAACCTTCGGCAACTTCAAATCTTTGTGTCAGTTGTTGTTCTTCCTCATCAGAAGCTGGCACCCTTTTTGTATGACTGGCATGTACCCAGTTTGGTAGGCCTGCACACTTCACTGCTGTGGCAGTGACCAATGTGACTTGTCGTAGCTCATCCCACCTTGGTGCTAGGCACGACTCTCTGGTGTGGTTCTTTATTACCCCCCAATCTCCAGGACTCAATCATGTGCTTGATCCGGCTGCCTAGTCACTGCGTCTTCTCCAACCTGGTGAAAGATAGAATGCACTAGGTCGGTCAATCCTTTGCTATAATCCAATACCAGATCATAAGTTATATTCCGCAATTTATGTCCTGGTATAAATGCTTGTCTCATTGCTCTTCCCACTCAGTCCTGTGTTTCTGTCAGGAATGCTTCTGAGTCCCATCAGCACAAGAGGCAATGCATCTGGCGAACTCATTGATGTGGATGCACACGCCTTTGCCAATCTTGACTTCATTGTGCCATTCAATTGTTCTACCACGCCAGAAGCCTCTGGGCAGTATGCACAGTGCAGTTTCAGTTCAATTTTGAATGCTTCAAAGATTATTCAAATTATTTCATTGTTAAAGTGAGTTCTTCTAACTGAGTCCAAAATTAATGGAAAACCAAATTGTGAATGAGTTCCCTCAACAATAATCTGGCAACAGTGATACTGTCATTTCTTCTTGTAGGGTATGTTTCCACCCACCGTGAAAACAAACAAACAGTCACAAAGACGTGCCTCAATCCCATGCATGGTGGTAGTGCTATGAAGTCTAGCTGAGGTCTTACAGATGGTCCTTATGCTTTCCCAATTTTTCCCCAACTGACCATTGTCTTTCTTCGTCGATTTATTTGCTGACAAGTTAAACATCTCTTGTAATGACTCACTGCAACTGACCTAAATCTTGGAGTGTACCAATCCTGTCTGAATTGTCGTATCATGGCATCCCTGCCTACGTGAGTATCTCCATGGTACATTCTCGCCACCTGTGGGAGTAAACAATCTGGTATAGCGGGTCTGCTATCCTGGTACACCCACACACCATCTGCTTCCCTTCGTTCACAACCCTGCTTTATCCAATTTTCCTTTTCACCTACTTCCACCTCCTCCTGCATCTGTCTCACCTCCTCCCGTGTCTCAAAAACTGAAAATGACATCATTTGGCAGCTGATTCCACTTGTTTCCATCTTTCTGTTTGTTGACATATTGTTTCTAGCACAATACAGAGCATTTTGGTTAGCGTAAGGGTTACCAGCGGTCATTTTATAATTTCCTGACTGGTGAGCAGCACACTTGACCACTGCTAGTTCTTTTGGCAATAGTATTGCTTCCAATAGTTCTTTCACAAATGTTCCATTTCTAATAGGGGATCCTGAAGAAGTCATGTATCCCTTTTGTGACAACAATTTGCCAAAATCGTGCACAACCCCATAACCATATTGGCTATATGTAAATATGGTCACTCTCCAATTTATCCCAATTTTATACGTTTTAATCAAAGCTATCTATTCGGCTACTTGTACAGATTTTACTCCAGGTGAACAGGAAGCTTCAATAACCCCAGTCAATTTACATACAGCATAGGCTGCACTAAGCTCGCCTTCCTCAAGTCTTAGACAAGAGCCATCATCAAATAACTCATGTTCTGGCTCTTTCAATGGTTCTTTTTGTCTATCAGGACGTGGCTTAGTGCACATCTCGTTGACATCTATACAGTCATGTTCTACCTCATCTTTCACCTCTTCCCATTTGGGATCTGGTAATTGGGCAGCTGGGTTTACGACTTTACACTTGATTACTGTCACATTTTCTGCTCCTAAAATAATTCTTTCATACTTAGTCATCCGACTAGGGGTAAGATGCTGAGTTTGATTTCTTGTTAATAGAATCTCAACTGAATCTGGGACATATACTTTCACAGGATGTCCAATCACAATTGACTCACTTTGTTCTATGATCACACAGGTAGCAGCAACTGCTTTTGAGCAGCCAGGTAATACTGAAGGCACAGGATCCAAAGTAGCTGAAAAAAAGCTACTGGTCGTTGGCTCAATCCATGTCTCTGGGTTACGACTGAGAGTGCACAACCTTCTCTTTCACAACAGAACAGTGCAAATTCTTTGGTATAGTCAGGTATACCTAGGGCCTCACATAAACAGCTTCATAATTTCACAATAGCTTCTACACTTTCATCATCCCAAACTATTGGATCTTTTGCTCTCTTTCATGTCTTCTGAATTAAAGGCTTTGCCAGTAAGGAGAATTCGACAATCCACTGTCTACAGTATCTTACTACTCCTAGAAACATTCTGATCTCTCTCTGTGTTTGGGGTAATTGCATTTGTTTTATTATTCTGATTCTTTCAGTTGACACTTTCCTCACTCCTCTTTCTATTTGATGACCCAAATATTTCACTCCTGGTTTGCAAATTTCTCAGGAGATTCCTTATGTCCTCCGTCAGCCAGATGATTTATTAATGCTATTGAATCATTGACACAAACATCTCTGCAATTTGATGCCACAAGCATGTCATCAATATACTGCACTAAGACTGAATTCGGGGCATAACTACCTTTTCTAGACACTTTGCAAAATCTGATTTAAGACTTTCTGTATACCCTTGAGGAACTCGATTCCATGCCAAAATACGATCCTCAAATTTAAAAGAAAAAAGATACTGGCTATCTGGGTGTAAAGGAATCGAGAAAAAGGCTTGGCACAAGTCAAATACAGTAAACCAGCCAGCATTCCAAGGTATCTGATACAAAATCATAGCTGGATTTGGCACCACTGGACAACATGGTACTACAATTTTATTGATTTTACTTAAATCTTGTACTATCCTGTACTTTCCACTAGGCTTTTTGAGACCTATTATAGGTGAGGTACAAGGACTGCTCATTATATCTTTTAGAATGCCTTGCTTAATCATACGATCAATTTCAGAAGCTACTCCTGCCTTAACTTCTGGACTCATTTTCTATTGTCGGATATTTGAATAAACTGCACCTTCTTTCACGGTCACTTTTACTGGGTCTACATTTGCCATTAGACCTATTTCTTTTCCAGTGAAATCCCATACTTCTGGATTTACTGTAGTTTTCATCTCTTCAGGTAAGTCTTTCTCTGTTATTATTGATTTCAATTCGTCCACCTCGGTACCTAGCTTAGCTAGCATTATTTTATAAACCATGTCTTTGTCAGGGGTTTGAAAAGCAACACCATCTAGTGTGCAATAAATTTTGTAATTCATTTTACACAAAAGGTCCCTGCATAACAAACTCACTGGCCTTGAATCACAGACTACACATATATGCATATCTTTGAATGTTCCGATCTGCACTGCCATAGGTTTGCTAATGCGGGTTCAAATTTGCTGGTTCGAAATTCCAACCACTTGGATCGAATCTCCCAAAAGGGGTAGGTTTGGGATGTCTGCTGTTCTCACAGTAGAACGGGTAACACCAGTATCCAATAGAAAAGTGATGTCATTACCTTCCACTTTCCCATCAATAAATGTCCCTTTCTGATCTACCGGTAAGGAGGCGCCAAGTATGCATTCCTTTTCCTCCCCCCTCAGGCACTGTTATTGCATCAACATATTCTCTTCATTTTTGTTCTGCCAAAAATATTGTGAAAATACTGAATTTTTCTTACCGCTTCCTGGAAATCCAGCGTCCGCACTGTAGTGTGCCTGATTCACAAAATTTGGCATAGGGGCAGGAAGCAACTGATACTTCTGATTAATTACCTGCTGTGGTTGATTCACAAATCCTCCATTCTGCATCTGTGGATTTAGGTTTTGATTTGAGCCATTTTCATTCTGAATATTTTTCCACTTGTTCTTCCAATGTCCGAGTTTTCCGGAGACATGACAAAAAACCTTATCTTCGCATCCTCTCTGCTCATTCGTCCCTTTTGTTTACCACTACTTGCCACATATCACTCTGACTGCTCCTTTGTCTTTCCATCAGTTTGACCATCTAAATGTATTCCCTGCTGCTCTGTCAATTTCACTTGTACCCACATCATCTTTTCTTTTAGTTTCGTATGCCTATCCTCAATATCATCTCCACAATATTTAGCCTATTTTAATATCTCATCTATGGTTTTTCTTTCCCAACAAATCTTATGTTGTTGAATCATTTGACTAATCTCAGGTTTTAATCCAGTAACAAATCGATACACATAATGTCCCGTATCCTTACATCCAATGCTTTCACATCCACCATCTTGCTCCTCCCGTTCCCAGCCAAAGTCATCGAGAAGACCGTCAACAAACAGCTGGCCACCTTCCTCGAGACAAATGGATCCCTCGACCCCTCACAGTCTGGCTTCCGAGCCAACCACAGCACCGAGACCGCCCTCATCGCTGCCACCGATGACATCCGAGCCCTGATGGACAACGGAGAAACAACGGCCCTCATCCTCCTAGACCTCTCCGCGGCATTCGACACTGTCTGCCACCGCACCCTAGTGCAGCACCTCAGCAATGTCGGAATCCAGGAGAAGGCACTGGAATGGATCATCTCCTTCCTCTACGGAAGAACACAGAGAGTCCGTCTACCACCGTACAAGTCAGAGGCCACCGAAGTCATCTGCGGCGTCCCTCAAGGATCCTCGCTGAGCCCCACCCTCTTCAACGTCTACATGAGCCCCCTCGCGGCCATCGCACGCCAACACAACCTTAACATCATCTCCTACGCTTACGACACCCAGCTGATCCTCTCCCTGACCAACGACCCCGCCGCCGCCAGAGCCACCCTTCACGAAGGGATGAAAGACGTAGCCGAGTGGATGACGACCAGCCGCCTGAAACTGAACTCAGACAAGACGGAAGTCCTCATCCTGGGTTCCTCGCCCTCCGCCTGGGACGACTCCTGGTGGCCCCCCGCCCTGGGCACCGCACCCAAACCGACAGACCACACACGCAACCTGGGCTTCATCCTGGACTCCTTCCTCACCAGGACCAGACAAGTCAACGCCGTCTCCTCGTCATGCTTCAACATCCTGCGCATGCTACGGAAGATCTTCCGGTGGATCCCCACCGAGACCAGGAAGACGGTCACCCAGGCCCTCGTCACCAGCCGACTGGACTACGGCAACGCCCTCTACGCCGGAACCACCGCCAAGCTCCAGAAGAGACTCCACCGGATCCAGAACGCTTCAGCCAGACTCATCCTCGACATCTCACAACTCAGCCACATCTCCGGACATCTGAGAGACCTGCATTGGCTCCCCGTCAACAAAAGAATCACCTTCCGTCTCCTCACCCACGCACACAAAGCCCTACACGATCAAGGCCCGAGCTACCTCAACAACCGCATCAACTTCTACGCTCCCAAACGTCATCTCCGATCAGCCAGCCACGCCCTCGCCGCCGTCCCCCGCATTCGAAGAACGACAACAGGAGGAAGGTCCTTCTCCTACCTGGCCGCCAAGACCTGGAACTCCCTCCCGTCCGACCTGCGCCTGACCCAAGACCACCTCTCCTTCAGGAAGAAGCTCAAGACCTGGCTGTTCGAGAGGAAGCAGCACCCCCCCCCCCCCCCCCCCCCAAGCGCCTTGAGACCCTCCGGGTAAGTAGTGCGCTCTATAAATATCTGTGATTGATTGATTGACTGAATATCTGCAATAACCTTTCGTAATAGGCATGAACTGACCCATTTGGCTCTTGGCTAGTTTGATCTATTTTTACCCAATCTGTTTCTTTTGGAGGTATTTTCCCTTTTAAAAACGTAATTACTTGGTGATATTTCTTCATTACGTCGTCTGAGGGTGCTCCTGTTTTTGAATCTCTTGGATATTCTTCACTAGGCCAATCAACTGTGATTAAACAAACCATTTAAATCTTTAAATAGAACCTTTGAAACCTTCACAAATCTTTCAACTTGCCTATACCACTGAACTGATTTCTCTCTCAATTTTGGGAACTCGTTTGTAAATGACAAAATATCTTTTCGACTCCATGGGACATGCACGTATCCACCACCAGGTAACTCTCTCATGGGACACAATCTTTCTGCCTTCCCTTGTTCTTTCATTAAGTATGCAGTGGACGCTTCCTTGGCTTGTGCTTCTTCCTTTTTCTTTTGCCACCTTATTCTCCACTTCAAGGTCTCCCCATTTCTGTAAAATTCTCAACAACTCTTTCACTAGCAATTTTCTTCCAGATGTAGAAAAAGGTAGGGCTATGACCTTTCTCAAGATTTGCCAGGCGCTAACCGCCTTTGTACCATTCAAATTACCAAGCAATGAGGCAGGCGCCGGAGACCAGAAGGCAGGAAACAGAAGTTTTATTCCGACGGAGCAGAACACATCAGATCAGACAACAAGGTATCGTCTCGAGGTGCTCTAACAGCCTCTCGGAGGCCTGGCCTCTTATACACTGGTTTATGGCATGTGACCTTTCTTTATTACAATCATAACATTGTGAAGTAAGGAAAAGACATCCCCATAATCCTCGTGTCAATCCCACCCCCGTATACCTTCACAATAGAGGTCCTTAACCTGCTGATAAGAGGAGGGGGTCATCACGCAGCTGAGTGTTCCACCAAGTCTTAGGATGTGTGCGCCTGATCATACCCCAGGGGGTGGGGAGGCCCTGGTCAACAGTGTGTCTTTTGAAGAGGGATGACTCCATACAATGAGGGGCAGTAAATGGTATCTCCTGGCTTAGGCGATGGCCTCGGACCTGTGTGGACAGTCGGACACGGGGTAAGGGGTCATCAAAGGAGTGGTATTCATGCCGCGCGGACAATTGAGCGCGGAGGGAAGGTTTATCAACAGAGGGGCATTCATGGGAGGAGAGGAGGTGCTGGTCAGGCGCTGGCGTGACTTCCAAGGACAGGGTCATGCAGAAGGGTTAGGCTCATGAGAGGGAGGGAGGGGGGAGCCAGGATGCGCGGAGGATGCTTGCTGGGTCAGAGGGGCGCGCTGACGATAGATCGTGGACAGGGAGACCATGATACCTAAAATGGCCGTTGTGCGCCCTGTACGTGGGTGACAAGCTGGCGCAGATGATGTTTAGCTCGCAAACTAAAATTCCACAGTCCTCCCTTTTAACATGTCTCGCCAACTTGTCAGTTCGGATTTATCCCCATAAGGCCACGTATTTCTACTTCATAGAGGGGACTCATGTGCTCATTTCGGAAGTCCAAAGTCTTTGGGCACATACAGTTAGAAACAAGGCCGCACAAAGATGGCAGACATTGGATACCTAAGCAACACCCACATAATATCACAACAGGTATCAGCACGAAGGAAAACAACTTCCAACCCCAGTTCTTCAAAGTGTCCCAAAACCAGCTCCCAAGCGACCATCCTTCTTGTTCTTGGTGAACCTCCGAGGAAAGTCTGTGGAGGTGCTCAATTGCTTTGTAGACGGAAGGCGAGTTATCTGGCACGTAGGTGCAGCAGCTAGATCCGATGATGCGGCAGGCTCCTCCTCGGTCGGCTAGGACCATGTCTAGGACAAGACGGTTTTGAAGGGTCACAAGACGGACCGCCTGAAGCTCCGCCGTGTTGTTGGCGAGGATGCCAGCCGTGATGTTGATCGTTGTTTCTACTGCCTGGGTCAGGTGTCGGATAGCGCTGCTGTTTGCCATTGGGCCCCACAGAGGAACAAGTCCCTTTGCTGCATCTAGGAACTGGGCTCCAGTGGAGTCGGCTTGTCCGATGTCATCTGCACGCCTCTGCCGGTGATGGTTGGCAGGGGCTACATATGTGGGTGGAAGAACGAAGGCAATGTAACAGATACCCTTCCAACCTTTCGGGAGCCAGGTGTAAGCTTTGGTGCCACACACAAAGTACATATTTGGAGAAGCAACAAAAGAAGGGGGGTCAACTGAGTCCAATGTTCTGGTGATTCGGCAGGAACTGTGACCCACCAGCTGCGTTCCCTGGCCTTCGAGGCACACAAGGCCAGTGACATTGATAACAGACAGAGCCACAGTCAGGGTGGCGGTGGTTTGTTTTTGCAGATGAGAGAAGGTGGATCTAGCTGGATTGTGGAGTACCTGTACTTCGACACGTTCCTTGGCTGGAATGTCTTTAAGGAAGGTGGCGCCTGTGAGCGCAGGACACAGGGCAGCAGGGGTCTTTCTGGTTTTGTTCAGCCAGAACCCAGAGTAGAAGTGCGACACTGTCTGGCCGGAAGTGGCGTTGTCCTTGTGGCTCTCTTGCATGAGGATCAACCAGGCGAGGCAGGAGCCGTGAACTGAGAAAGGGGAAGGGATGAAGGGGATGGAGTGTCCTGTGGCATGCGGGAGCAACCCGCAGATCCAGCAGTTCGTAGCATTTGCAGCAAGGTTGTGTTGGTGCAACAGTTGCACGAAGGAATTGTTCCAGATTTCCCTGCGCCTTTCTCGGAGCTGAGGCGACAGAGAGATTAGGTGATGCTCTTTCAGGGGTGTTGGCTGTGCAGTAGGAAGCAATGCCTCATGAGCCGGTGTGCTTTCCTCCAGAATCCAGAAGGAGGTCATGAGGAGGAGGCAGAAGAGGAAGACAATAAAGAGGGCGATTGTCTTTGATTTGTGCAAATTGTCAGTCTTTGGGTTTCTATAGTGGGTATTTCCTGTTTCTTCCATCATCTTCTTATCTGGCGCTTCCATCATCTTCTTATCTGGCGCTTCCATCACCTTCAAGGGGCTCGGTAGCGGGCAGAACCACAGACTTCGTTTAGCTTCTCTCCCGGCAACCCTTGGTTGTGCTTAGGTCACCGTTCTGAGATTCAACTTAGTCCGTGGCCTACTTAGCCGAAGCTCCCTCCTTTCGACGCAGGAAATACCCTTCTCTGGATGGCACAGTAGGATCAGAGAATTTTGCAAGTTCAAGTGCCTTAGTATCAGGATAACAGTTCAATGTCGGTCGGTCTTTGTTCAGGAGCTCTTCTTGGGTGTTGACGTTTTCGGTCGTAGCCAGGTTCGCAGAGACCTTTCGGCAGTGATGTGCGTGCAGCCAGTGCCTCTTCCCCTCCACTCGAAGTGCCGTCCGTGTGGTAATCAGCACTTGCCAGGGGCCCGTCCACCGGGGTTCCAGACTCTTGGTCCGCTGGAAATTTCGTATTAGAACGAAATCTCCCGGTTGGATGTCGTGGCCGGGGCCCCTGGAAGCATCGGGGATGGCCTGCTGCACCTGTTGATGAATGACAGATAACGTCTTAGTTAATTTGCACAAATAATCAGACAGTAGGACGTCCGGGACGTCATGAATGGAGGTCGGCTTGGGAGCGGTCCAGAGGTTCATCGGTCGCCCGAATACGACCTCGAAGGGGGTCAAATGGTGTTTAGTGGGAGTGGAGCGCATTGATAGTAAGGCCAGTGGGAGGGCGTCTGGCCACTTAAGTCCGGTGGTGGCCACTATTTTTGACAATTTCAACTTCAGAGTGGCATTATGGCGTTCCACCAGACCGGCGGATTGGGGGTGGAAGACCGCATGAAACCTTTGCTTCACCCCCAACCCCTTTAAGATTAATTGGATAACCTCAGCTATGAAGTGGGGGCCATTGTCACTCCATAAAATTCGACAAAGGCCATAGCGAGGGAAAAATTATTTCAGTAGTACTTTGGCAGTAGTCATGGCAGTGTTGTCACGGGTTGGATAGGCTTCCACCCATTTGCTGAAGGCACATACAATGACTAGTACATACTTCAAGCCCTGGCATCTCTCTAGTTGGATGTAGTCCATCTGAAGGACTTCAAAGGGGTGATTGGGGGTCCCAAACCCTCCCCGGGGTACCACAGTTCCTTTCCCGGGGTTGTGTTGCAAACAGATAAGGCACTGTTGGACTAGACGTCTAGCTGAGTCGGGGATTTTGTCGTTGTGCCAGACTTTGGAAATGAGTTCGATCATGGGTGCAGATCCTATATGTGCGGGGGAATGTGCCATAGTCAGTATGGGGATCAGGTATGAGTCAGGCAGCAACCATCTGTTTGCATCTTTTGTTCGCCAGCAGCCCTCATCATCCTTCAAACCCACCCCTGCCCATTCAGTCAGTTCGTGAGGGGTGCTGGCCGACTGGATGTCTCTGATCATTTCCCTTGCGTCAGTCCATTTCTCTGCTTGTGACCTGGTCACATACATGCGTGTTACCGTCCTATTCTCAGCTGTGGTTCGTGCAGTGATGTCGGCCAGTGCATTCCCTTGTCCGACCAAGTCTGTCACCCTTTTGTGTGCCTGACATTTGATCACCGCTAGTCGTGTGGGGAGGAGAACCGCTTCAATCAGGGCAGAAACCAGATCTCCATGAAGGATGGGGGTGCCGTGGGACGTCAGGAATCCCCTCTCCCTCCACAGGAGCCCAAAATGGTGAACCACCCCGAAGGCATACTGGCTGTCTGTATATACGTTCGTGGTGGTCCCTGTGGCTATGATGCATGCTCGTGTGAGGGCTATCAGCTCTGCTGCCTGGGCAGATCGTTGTGTGATGCAGGCTTTTTCAACTACTGTTCGGGCTGTCGTTACTGCATAGGCAGCTGAAGTGGTGCCATCTGGGAGTTTGATGCATGAGCCGTCTACCCATAGCTCTCCATCGGGGTCAGTGAAAGCAGTGTCTCGGAGGTCAACTCTACTCCTTGTTTGTTCGTCCGTGAGGGTCACACAGTCGTGTATGGGAGGGACGTCGGGGTCATTTTCAGGCAGGGGCAACAATGTGGCAGGATTCAAAGTCGTGCATCTCTTTAGTGTGATGTGGGGTGCAAGTAGCGTCAGTTCGTACCCTGTCAGTCGTGCGCTAGTCAGGTGTTGGGTCTTTGTCTGGTTCAAAAGGGTGTTGACTGCATGGGGTACTAACACAGTGAGAGGGTTTGAAAGTACGATTCCTTTGCTCAGGCGGATAGAGACAGCAGCGGCAGCTACTGCTCGAAGGCAGGCAGGCAAAGCTCTAGCTACAGGATCAAGAGTGGCGGAGAAGTAGGCACAAGGGCGCTGCTTAGGACCAATCGATTGAGTTAGGACAGACAATGCGCATCCCTCCCTTTCGTGGGTGAAGAGGGAGAAGGGTTTGGAGTAGTCCGGGGTTCCGAGGACGGGTGCTGAGCAGAGTGCATCCCGTAATTCCTTAAAGGAGGCTTGACACTCAGTGGTCCAAGGAAGCGGGGAGGGGACATCTTTGGTCAACAGGGCAAGTAGCGGTTTCACAATGAGGCTGTAATTAGGTAACCACTGTCTGCAGAAAGAAGTTAAGCCAACCAAAGAGCGGACTTGCTT
Source organism: Lissotriton vulgaris (assembly GCF_964263255.1). Classification (NCBI taxonomy): domain Eukaryota; kingdom Metazoa; phylum Chordata; class Amphibia; order Caudata; family Salamandridae; genus Lissotriton; species Lissotriton vulgaris. Next base: position 22,177 of record NW_028241587.1, read on the forward strand.
CTGTGTTTTTGGGACAGGGGTGTCTAGGATGGTTTGGATTCAGTCGGGTGTGAGTTTCCTCACTTCTTTGGACAGGAGATGGCCTAGGTATGTCACTTGTGGCTGGCAGAACTGTAATTTCTTTTTGGAAACTTTGTGGCCATTGTCTGCAAGAAAGTGTAGGAGTTGGACAGTGGCTGTGATCGCCAGTGGGGTGGTGTCGGCTGCCAAAAGGATATCATCGACATATTGGATCAACATCACTCCATCTGGTAGCTGGAAGGCATCCAGCTGTCTTTTGAGGGCCTGGCTGTAAATGCTCGGGCTTTCAGTGTACCCCTGGGGAGCTCTACAAAATCGGTACGAGCGGGATTTTAGGGTGAAGCCGAAGAGATAACGGCTGTCTGGGTGGATGGGGATAGAGAAAAACGCATTCTTGAGGTCGATAACAGTGAAGGTGGTGGCAGTGGACGGGATGAGGGTCAGAATGGTGGTGATATCGGAGACTACAGGGTATTGGGGTACAACCACTTTGTTAATTTCTCGCAGGTCGATGATGAAGCGGTACGCTTTCTCATTTCCTTCACCTTGTTTCTTAACAATAGGCAGGATTGGGCTGTTACAGATGTTGCTAACCACCTCTTCAACCACTCCTGCATCCACCAAAGATTGAATGATCGCTACCAGTGCCTTCTCGCCCTCGGGGGATATCCGATATTGTGGGAGTTTCGGGAGCATAGCGTCCTGTCTTACAGTTATATGAATGGGGCCAATCATCATTCGTCCCACATCAGAGTTATTTTTGGCCCATAGGTACGGAGGCAGGGTATTAAGCAAGGACAGGTCAGCATCAGTTATGGAGCACATGTGTCGTGTCGGGCAAGATTTGGGTATATCTGGGTTGTCGTACAGGATGACTCGGATTCCATCTGGGGAACACCTAATGGTAGCTTGAAAATGTTTCAGTAAGTCGATGCCCATGATGGCGTCAGGGGAGTTGGAGGAGAGCAGAAATTTTGTGTCAGTGGTGTTGCTTTCTAGGTCAAAGGTGATAGGTACGGACAGGGGGTTAGTGGAGGGCGTCCCATCGAAACCTATCGATGTAATGTGTGAGCCAGACAAGGGTGCCCTTGGAATCAGTCGTTTCGATAACACACTACGTGTCGCTCCAGTGTCTACCAAAAATGGAGACTCTGTACCCAGGACCTTAGCGGTGACATAAGGACCTTGCTGGTCAACACAGAGCTCGACTGGATCCCTCCCTTGCCCCTGGCAGTCCTATGCAAAATCAGGGGTATTCTCACCATCAGATACTTGATACTGGTTCTGTCGGGGACGGTCAAATGTGTTCGGTCTCCCTGATCTGTCATTGTTGGTGTCGTTTGTGTGCCCTCGTCCTTGTTCCCTATTTCTTGGTCCACCCGCTACATCCTTGGGGTCCCTATTTCTGTTCATCTCTAGCAGGACCGGACACTGTGATTTCCAATGGCCGAATCCTTTGCAAAAGGCACACTGGTCATTGCTAATGTCTCTACATCCAGTGTGGGGTGTTGGGGTGTAGTCTTTAGGAGGTATATTTCTAGAGGTGGTCGATTGGTAGTTCCCCCTTTGGTGTTCTCGTCCTACCGCTAGACCTTGTATCTGGGCTATCATCACCCTTTCCTTTAAATCTTTTTTCTTTTTCTCGGACGCCCTATCATTCTCATTCTTTTGGTGCTCGTAATACTGGGCCATCTGAAGGATAGCTGCGGGTTTGGAGGCCCCCCAACTACTCTCACTCGTCTGCAGCTTTTGGGAGACCTCTTGTGATAGGCCCTTTACATAATTTTGTACAAACAGGTGCTGTCCGATTGCGGTGGTCATGTCTTGGCCACTGTAGTCGGAGAACACTGTCTCGAATCGGGAGAAGTACTCTGACACATCTTCCTGGGGTTTCTGACGACAGGCCGTTACTACCGACCAATCTACCTTTTTCTCTGGGATCAGTGTCTTTAATTTCTGAACTAATTTGTCTGGAAGTTCTAATATGTCTTTTACTGGTTTCCTTCCAGGCTCTCGCTGTCTATCTAGTTCACTGAGTTGGTTCCAGGTATGTCCAAACAGATCCGTGTGGTCAGCCTTCCGGATTTGCTTCCACACGTCAGCTGGCAGGCATAACCCGAAGAACAAGTCAATGTCCGCTAAAGTCATTATCGTCGAACCCAAGGCTGTGCCTAATTCGGTATAGAATGCTGTCGGGTTCTTTCTTAAATCGGGCAGAGTTTGTTTAAAGGTTAGGATATCTTGCCGGTCCCATGGTTGGTAAACCCAATTGTACACAACCCTCCCTTTTGCATCTGCATTATTAATATCATCGCTTGTTCCCTGACCACGTGGCGGGATCCAGTAAGGGGCCGCTTCTCTGATAGGCATCATGGTATTGGCTACTTCTACCGAGGTCGTTTCAGGGACTGTAACCTTGGCTTCTGGTTTTTGTTCCGTGAGGTGACGGAGGACCTCAAATATCTGCATGAAGAGTTCCGTCCCCTCACATTCAGTCCCATCTCCAACATCCATCTTCCTATACAGCGTTGTTAGTTTAGCGGGACCCTTACTTTGATACCTATCTTCATAAGCGTTCAGGGTGTGGTAGCTGAATCGCAAGATGAAATTCCGTCTGTGGCTGTCGGCATGTGAATTATATATGCTCATTGTGTAATCTTCGCTCTCCCTTCGTTCTACTAATGTCTTTGCTATTTTGTCGATCCCATCCCGCTCATCTTTGCTCAACCTATTTGGTCTGGCTGGTGGTTGTTTGCTAGCCTCGGGGTCGTCTGACGATGTTGTTAATGTGGCTGGTGCAGAGGCCGTGAGGGCTGGTGCACTAGCGCTAAGGTCACTTTCGCTCGCACTCGGGGCTTGCAAGCTTTGTTGGCAGGGGGCATATGGAGGGGGCATGTAGATGATTGGGGACCTAGCAGTAACTCATCGTTCGCCCGTTGTTTGGAGGGCAATTCAGGGTAGAGTGCAGAGGGGGTCCTCACAGGACATTGACCTGTCGACCCTGATTCTTGGTTTTGTGCAGCTTCTTTTCTTTCTTTTATTTCTTCTTCTAGTTGCTTAGCGGCTAGGTGGGCTGCCTTTCGTAATTCTTTCCCTATTTTTGCTTCTTCCCTTTTCTTTCGTTGTTCCGTTTCTTTGCGCCACATGCCTATACTATCGAGCATAGTGGGCGTGGTCTTATTCTTCTGGAGCGCTATTTCCAATGTTTTTATTTTATTTTCATTAAAGGAACCTATCAGTGGCCACTGACTTTCAGGGTTCTTCTTGGTATATTTATGCCATAGCTTAGTATAAGCTATAGCGACTAGTCCATGCTTAGTGAACATGTCCTTATTAGGGGTGCCTCCCAGTGGGGCTGGATGGTTCATCTCTAATAAGCGGTCCGGGCTGTACAGGCTACCAATCAGTGGGGAGAAGATAGGCATGACGGATTACAACGGGGACAAAAGTCTGCACTACCTATCTTATCACGGCGGGCAAAGACTAGGCAGAATATTTCTATTCTCCGTTGTTTGCCGGCGGTGAATACCTCAAAAGAACCAATACCGAACAATCAATGTTCGGTCAATCAAACAATCAGTGGGGAGAATAAGTGGGTGCGAAAAAGGTTTGCTTTACCCACTCTTTCTCTACCTGCAAAGAGAGACCTTGTTCTTCCCTGTTTGCGGACAAAGAATCTCCAGACAATAATCCACGAACGATAGTTCGGGAAAACAGTGGGGGAGGAAGATAGGCACGACGGATTACAATGGGGACAAAAGTCTGCGTTACCTATCCTTCACTGCTTGCAAAGAGAGAGCCTGTTGTTTTCTCTGTTTGCAGACGGTGAATCTCCAGAGGTTTCAACAAAGCGTAATACTAGTATTATCCAAACCAAACAATCATTCCTTAATTTGTCGTGTTTTACACGACCTTACCCGGACCGCATGGACGGTTTCCTGTCTTCCGAATCCAGCGCCCGATCGTCCTCTCCTCTTCGTGATGTTCGTGGCACTCCTGATGGTTCCCAGTCAGGACCGTAGATCACTCGAGAGAGGTCTGTTCGGAACTAGTGAAGGTCGGATGATCGGCTGTCAGACGAGGGTCTATCGGACACGAGCTCTTCCCGATCGTTGCAGTCGTTCACTCTGTCGTCGGGACCTCTCCCACTGGATCCACGTGTCGCTGATGGGCCCCACGCTTTGGGACGCCAATTGTAGAAAAAGGTAGGGCTTTGACCTTTCTCAAGATTTGCCCGGCGCTAACCGCCTTTGTACCATTCAAATTACCAAGCAATGAGGCAGGCGCCGGAGACCAGAAGGCAGGAAACAGAAGTTTTATTCCGACGGAGCAGAACACATCAGATCAGACAACAAGGTATCGTCTCGAGGTGCTCTAACAGCCTCTCGGAGGCCTGGCCTCTTATACACTGGTTTATGGCATGTGACCATTCTTTATTACAATCATAACATTGTGAAGTAAGGAAAAGACATCCCCATAATCCTCGTGTCAATCCCACCCCCGTATACCTTCACAATAGAGGTCCTTAACCTGCTGATAAGAGGAGGGGGTCATCACGCAGCTGAGTGTTCCACCAAGTCTTAGGATGTGTGCGCCTGATCATACCCCAGGGGGTGGGGAGGCCATGGTCAACAGTGTGTCTTTTGAAGAGGGATGACTCCATACAATGAGGGGCAGTAAATGGTATCTCCTGGCTTAGGCGATGGCCTCGGACCTGTGTGGACAGTCGGACACGGGGTAAGGGGTCATCAAAGGAGTGGTATTCATGCCGCGCGGACAATTGAGCGCGGAGGGAAGGTTTATCAACAGAGGGGCATTCAGGGGAGGAGAGGAGGTGCTGGTCAGGCGCTGGTGTGACTTCCAAGAACAGGGTCATGCAGAAGGGTTAGGCTCATGAGAGGGAGGGAGGGGGGAGCCAGGATGCGCGGAGGATGCTTGCTGGGTCAGAGGGGCGCGCTGACGATAGATCGCGGACAGGGAGACCATGATACCTAAAATGGCCGTTGTGTGCGCTGTACGTGGGTGACAAGCTGGCGCAGATGATGTTTAGCTCGCAAACTAAAATTCCACACAGACACATTCATATTTTCCAAATCTTTGGCAGTAAAATCCACTCAGTAATGCTTCTGTAATACCTTTGATCTCCCTATGTCTATCCCCATCTCAGTGGATAGTTGAGGTTCCGTGACGGTTCCGTGACGATTTGAACCCGTGTTTTCAAGTTTGTCGGAAATGCATAATATTGGTATCAGCGAACCGCAAATGATCCATTTAGTATATTCTGGTGTTTTCGCTATGCTACGAGCAAGAGCTCTCCTTTTATAAACACATTTCTGATCTACCCACGGCATCCATCTTAGATCATGGCCGCCATCTTGTGTTTCTTGCCCTCACATATGCAATAGCCTCTGATCACTTCATTTCGATTAAGGACACGTAACCTTAGCCGGAGATTCACCTCTTTCATGACACGTGCACCTTAAACCAGATCACGCTGTAGCTGCATGACTCGACAAAGGCTACCTCCTCTGCCCGAGGCCAGTCCTGCCAAACTGGTCTTCGTGTCCATTGTCCTGATCATGATTAGGCGGCCGAAGCCGGTAGCCTTGCCCATTTACAACCCACAAACATCCCTTATCCCACTTTTCTATCTTCCACACCTGGCTCTGTTTCTTTCTTTCTGAATCTTTATTAGGGGGAGGTAACGAACTTTACGATGAGGCGGTCCGGGTCCTGAATGCAATATTGACAGGGAATTGTGACAAACTAGTGGGAACCCCTCTCTTCGCAATGTTTGGCCTCAGATATTATCGACGGTTCCTGTGTAACGCCAAATATTTATTGTTTTAGACACAAAGGTTTTGGGAATGTATTACATGTAAAGAATTCGCCCCCAGCTTAAAATTTAGTATATAAGGAGCAACCCGCTTTGTACAAATTGAACAGGCTCCTGGTTACTGCCCGTGTGTAGTATCTGTGACTTCTGTGTCCCTGCAGTAATAAACCTTTGGTCTTTGACGCCACCATCGAGAAGCCCGTGTTTCTGTTCATTTGTGCACCAAGGCAGGTGGAACTCCGGGGTCTTTGGGTGTTGTTCCCTGACACCTCTGGACGGAACCAAAAAGTCCAGAACTCCAATTGGCGCCCAACGTGGGGCGACGTCATTCGGTACCGGTCCAAAAGCCTGAAGAGTTCGAGAAGCTTCGTGTGAAGATTCCTGAGGGAGGCGCCCCACTTCATCGATCCCGGCATATCGCAAAAGTGGCCCGAAGTTCTCTTCCACGAGGGTTTCCCGTTCAGGACGGCTGCAGTGGGCCGTTGCCTTGACCGTCGCCCTGTCTTGGACCCGAGGTGCAGTCCTTAGTACAGCGAAACGTGACGGGTTTCTCCTTGGTGACGTCTTCAGTGACTCAGTTAAGTATTTAGTGATAGCTAGCTGGTTACTTTTGTGAGGATTGTTGAAATCCTTGATCGGTTCTTGGTTTGGTTTGGTTTTGTAAGATTATCACTGGTTGTTCTAGTTACGATAATCTATTTGGTTTAGTTTGGGTATCGATACATCAGTTCGTTTTGGTAGGCCTAAGTTCTTGGTTCGAGTGCACATATTTATTCCGTGTTTTGTTTGTTTTGTGTTCCGGACTAAAAATGGTAAGTCGGAAAATGTTGTCTTGTTTTGGTTGCAACCGTGACTCACGATTGGAGGACTCATGTCTGGTTCCTCCGATTGGGACTCCCCTATATGATTTATATTGTAAGCATGGCGTGGGTCCTATATCTTATAATGAGGTATGGGTCCGTTATTGTAAGAAGGATGGTGTCCTTAGTTGGCCACTGCATGGTAGTTTTGAACCAGAGATTCTCGACAACTTAGAAGCGAAATTGTTCAAGAAGAAAGCCCGGCCGGCAATGTTTGATTCTTTCCGTTACTGGCGAAAAGAATCCAAACAGAGAGAAATGAAAAGGTTGAAGAAAGAACAGAAAGAACAAGAAGAGTTAACTCTAGAGCAAGCGGCTAAACAGTTGCAGGCTAACGAGTGTGAGAAAGCCATAGATGTAGCAATTAGAGAGCATAACCTAGCGATTGACAAGTGCTATCCTGCCTTGCCATCGAAAATGGCTAAGATACTGGAGGATTCCGAAAACGATCCTCTGCTATCTTATCTGTTAAGGTCACCTCCACCGTATGCACAAGGTGCTACGGCTCCACTTGTCCCGAATGTTCAATTGCCGGTTGCTGGTCAACCTGGTGTTCCTGCTCCTGTCCCTCAGAATCGAGTTCCTGTACCTCCTGTGATGAATGTGAATGTTCCTACAGCTCCTCCTCTTCCTGCACTGCCAGTCTCTATACCTACTTCTGTACCTACTGCTCCACAAACTATTTTCCTCGATACTCCTACTGTTCCGTTATCTATTCCTACCTCTACTGCGTTCTCTACGTCTGCGAGTGTGCTAACTCCACTTTCTGTTCGTCGAAGAATCACTGATTCTGTTACTAATATGCTGTCTCCTTTATATAAAACTTTAATTAAGACTCCTACTCCTGACTCTGTTCAGAGACGGAGTCAGCTTCCAAGTACTGAGGAACGGGGAATTTTGGATTCCACGGCTCTCAGATGGATTTCGAAGAGTAGAAGATATAGTACGAGAGATGTGTTAGACACATTTATGCAATGGAAGGAACCAACGCAACGGTACGTCTTTGATGAGATGTGCTCGTTGTTACGTGAGGAAATAGAAGAAGATGATGTCGAATCAGATTTGGAAGATTTAATTAGAGTTCAAAAAGAGTTCGCTGCTGGAATGATAGTGGGTGAGAATATAAAGGAAGCGATGGAACTTATTTTAAGTTTTAGGAATGATCCATCTCTTCGTTCACCGAGAGACTTAGAAAAAGGTAAAATGAAGCTAAGTCGCCAATATCCTATGAGGGAGGTTCCTCCAATCTGGCGCGAAGCAATACAACGTGATGATAATGCAGGAATTGCAGCTGCTCCAGCACAGTTCCAACGAGTGTGGATACACATTCCATGGAAGCGAGCTGAAGTGTTAGCGGTGAAACAGGCCTTGCCAGATCCACGTAAAAATCCAGCCGGATATTACAAGGAATTAACACAGACAGTTGAGGCTTGTATAATGAACTTAGCCGACATCGATATGTTGTTTGGTAACGTAGTTCCGCAACCAGTGTGGGCTAAAATTCGTAGAGAGGATCATCAAGCTGCCTTAGGTGGTGATTGGGCAGCTATCACTGCAGCAGATGGTCAGCAAATAGGTGGTGCAAAACCCGAACCTCTAATCGCTAATCTTCCAGGTAGAATAATTGATCTAATGAAGACTCTGATGCCAGCATTGCGTGTGAATTGGGACAAGCTGTCAGCATGCAGGCAGAAGAAAGACGAAAGTGTCTCCGACTTCTTCACGAGGTTTGAAGAGACTTTTGTAGATCATAGTGGTCAGGACATGAGTACAGAAGGAGGGCAAAGACTGTTTGTCGATAAATTTGTGCATAATTTGTTACCCAAATTATGCAATAAATTAAAAGACTCAGAAAGTGCTTGGGCTGTATCTACGACAGCGCAAATACTTGCGACTGCACAGTACTATGAAAATAGGGATAAAGAGGAAAAGGAAAAATCAGAGAAGAAAACGAAAGATTTAAAAACTAAAGTTCTTTTGCAGCAGGCGTATCCGCCTCGTACGAATCAGACTAATACGCAGCAAGGTTCGTACCAAAGGACAGATTATGGCTCATCGAGACCTCAATACCAGTGGAATCAGTGTGCGTACTGTAAAAAAGAGGGTCATTATAAAAATGAATGTCCGATCTTAGCGCAAAATAATGCAGCAGCAGCTCAGAGAGGTCGTGGTGGTTTTGTGCAGAATTCTAGAGGTCGAGGACGAGGTGCTATGCCTCCACAAACGAATGATCGTCCCTCCAATCACTTTGATCAACGAAATGGACAATCTGCTCAGCAAAATAGATCTCAACAGTACCTTGTTGAGGACTATAATGAAGTAGATGAGGATTTTCAGCAAAATGGGTACTAGGACAGCCATGGACAGAGAGAGGGAGTAGTATCAGTTCCAGTGGACCAGAGTGGGCCTTATGTCGCAGTAGCAACATCAGGTGTAGTCGAACCGTTTCTGTTGGATACTGGTGCCGCAAAAAGTTCTATCATTCATGCGAAACTCCCTGGCGCACCTTTGTCCGGCTCAACAAATGTTTCCGTAGGTTTTTCAGGCGCCCCTGTTTACAACCCGATATCTGGTCCTTTGTCTATTTCTGTTGGACCATGCCAATTGAAAGCACCCCTGATTTTGACGACAGGTTGTAATGAAAATCTGCTTGGTTTAGATTTGTTAAAACGACTATATGCGACATTGTACTGTTCTCCGGAAGGAGTACAGCTTACATTGGGTAAAAATATCACCTCTCCGATGTACTTGTCAATGGACGCACTCCCGCCAGAGCTACATTCACTCCCTGATTCTCTTTGGGCGACTGGTCCTAATGATGTAGGTCTCCTAGAAATTCCACCGTATGTGGTAACTTTGAAAACAAATGTAAAATTTCCAAGAATCCCCCAATATAAAATATCTAGTGAAGGAGAGCGTGCACTTTTATTGATTGTGCAAGATTTGATTAAGAAAGGTGTGGTTGAAGAAACTAGAGGAAATGTCTGTAACAGTCCTGTATTGCCGATTCTGAAGCGAACTGATCCTACAAAACCCCCAGTGTACAGGTTTGTCATAGACCTTAGAGAAGTTAATAAGATTGTAGTCCCGCAGTTTCCTGTGGTGCCAGACATTACTGCCTTGTTAACATTGATTCCTGCCACAGCCACATGGTTCTCAGTTATTGACCTAAAGAATGCCTTTTTCAGCATTCCGATAGCCGAAGAAAGTAGGGATATTTTCGGCTTCTGTCTAGGAGGTCGCAGTTTCAGATTTAAACGCGCTCCACAAGGCTATTGTGAGAGCCCATCCACTTACAGTCAAGCATTAAAAAGCCAGTTAGATTCCTTTGTCCTTCCTCCAGGTTCTGCCCTAGTACAGTACGTAGACGATCTTCTAGTGGCTGCCGATGACAAGGAAACTTGCAAAGCAGCTACAATTTCCCTATTACATCATTTGTCTAAATTGAATCACAAGGTGTCACCTTCCAAAATGCAATACTGCTGCCAAGAAGTGACCTACCTAGGTCATCTCTTGTCAAAGGAGGGAAGGAAGTTGACCCCAGAAAGAATAAAAGCAATTACGCAGATGAGTGTTCCACGCACACAGAGAGAAGTACGTGCCTTTCTAGGTATTACCTCTTACTGTAGGCAGTGGATCCCAAATTTTTCTCTTTTAGCGAAACCATTGGTAGCTTTGACTGGGAAAAATGTTCCGAGTCCGGTGCCATGGTCTGATGAATGCCAAGAGAGTTTTACTGAATTACGAAAAGCATTGTGTTCAGCTCCTGTATTGGGTACACCCGATTACAGTAAGCCATTCACGCTCTACGTTCACGAAAGAGAAGGGTGCGCGTTAAGTGTTCTGACACAGAAGTTTGGTGATAAACAACGCCCTTGTGCGTATTTTTCATCAACATTAGATCCGGTAGCTAGAGCGTTGCCTAGTTGTTTGAGAGCTACAGCGGCAGCTGCAGCTTCCATTCGACAATCTGCTGGTTTGGTGATGAATAACATGCTAGTGGTCATGGTTCCTCATGCAGTGGATACACTCATGAACCGAACGAAGACACAACATCTTACTAGTGCGAGATTATCTGGTTACGAGCTGACATTACTAGCGAGTCATATTCAGATCAAAAGATGCAATGTATTGAATCCAGCAACATTGTTGCCGACTGATCAAGAGTCGAGTGATTCCGAGCCACATGATTGCTGTTTCAAAACGGAGGAAGAGACAAAAGGACGCATTGATTTAAAAGATACTCCGCTATCAGATCCGGATGGTACGCTGTATGTGGACGGGTCATGTTTTAAATTGGAGAATGGTGATGTGACTGCTGCTTACGCAGTAACGACTTTGAAGACGATTGTGGAGACTGCAAGAGTGAGTCAGAATTCTGCCCAAGCTGCAGAATTGATAGCTCTAATGAGAGCGTGTGTTTTAGCTGAGGGAAAGAGAGTGAATGTGTTTACAGATAGTCAGTACGCATTTGGCGTGGCCCATAGTTTTGGCCGGTTGTGGAGAGAAAGAGGTTTCATTACGTCCCATGGGACTAAGATCCAACATGGTCAGCTAGTTGACGACTTGTTGGAATCTCTAACCTTACCGACTGAAGTTGCGATTGTAAAGTGCAGTGCTCATAAAGCAATCACGGATGATGTTGGTCGAGGGAATGCTTTTGCTGACGAAATTGCTAAACAGACAGCTAGAGACACGATGAGCAGAATGTATGTTGCTACGTCTGCAAGATGGATTGCTGAGTCTGGAATGTGTGAGGATACTATGGAAAGTGTGAAAGAAATTCAGAAAGAAGCAACTGAGGAAGAGAAACGTGTATGGAGAGAAAGTACGGGCAAGTTGGACTCGAATGGATGTTGGATTGATTTGACAGAACAGCAGCGTTGGATGTTGCCCGATGCATATGTGCTTGCAGTAGTGACGATGGCGCATGGAGTAGCGCATATAAGTTCTAAAGGGATATGTAAGATGTTAGCTCCGGTCTGGAAGAATGAGGGAATCAGTAAGTGTGCAGAGAGAGTGGTGAAAAATTGTATGGTATGTTTGATGCATAATCCTGGCAAGGGAACTCCAACTCCAGCTGGTCATTTCGCTCCTCCTTCCTGCCCCTTTGAAGTGATTCAGTTAGACTTCATTCACATGGAGCGCTGCAATAATTTGAAGTATGTCCTGGTGGTAGTCTGTGCTTTTTCCAGGTGGATAGAAGCATATCCATTGAAGGACAATACTGCCCTATCAACTGCCAAAATTCTTCTCAAAGAATTTTTTCCTAGATATGGAATGCCACGGATTGTATGGTCAGATAACGGAAGTGAGTTTATAGGGAAAGTTATGCAGAGTGTGTGTGCCGGCCTAGGATTGAAACAGAAATTTCACAGTGCAAACCATCCCCAGTCTGCTGGTTTAGTCGAGGGTTACAATGGCACCCTCAAGCTGAAAATAGCCAAAATACAAGCATCCACAGGTTTAGCCTGGCCAGACGCACTTCCTTTGGCCTTGTTATCAACGAGAGCAACAGTACATTCTAGAATAGGGCTTAGTCCTTACGAGATAGTCTTTGGTCGCCCGGCAAATATCTGGGGTGTACCAAGGCCTAAAGAATTTTGCTCCATAGAATATCCTATGTTGATAGACTACCTTTACGACTTGACTGCTAAATTGAGTCTTATTCATCAACAGGTTTTCGATGCTTTGCCAAAACCTCCGGAGAGTCCAGGGCATCAGCTGAAACCAGGAGATCTGGTTGTCATCAAGAACTTCGCGAGGACGAAGAACCTTCAGCCGAGATTTGTGGGGCCTTTTCAGATCTTACTGGCAACGAGGACAGCAGTTCGTGTAGCTGGCCGTAAGCACTGGATACACGCATCTCATGTTAAGCGTGTTCCTTTGCCGCTCCCTTACGACGACTGGGTGAAAAAGGGAATTGGTGCCTCCGAATCTGAAAGCACACCGAAATTCATCTCTTTCAGCGATGCCGAATTGATTACTGACACTTCAAAATCCGACTCTCCTCCTGAAAAGACTCCTTTGAACACTGAACATTTGTCTCCAGCATCAGAAGAAACTTTGCTATCTGCGAACTTAAACTCTGCAACAGCTGCTAGTGATACCCTATTTTCCGATCAGACAGTACCAGCGAAGCAGAGATATAACCTAAGGAACCATAAAATGGACAAATAAAGCAGGCAACTGCATATTGTGATTTTGATATATATTGAACCTTTGCCTTCAGCCAGGAAGTTTGCTATTGTTTATTGTTTTTAAAATTGCCTTACCGTCTGGGTAGCCGTAGGGTCGTGGCTGTGTGCCTAGTTTGAATTTGCAGGGGTCTGACACAAGGTCGATCTTTCTGTTGGTTCTGGGAACTCCCAGGGCTGATAGAGGCATTTTCATCTACGTACACATCATCAGTGGTCGCGAGCGGATTGTAGAAGATGGAGCTTCCTGCGCTGCAACGAGAGAATGTGATTTATGTTCGCAGAAACAGACTTAATAGAATTCTTCATAGCAGATGCTTTTTGATGCAATGTGCCATTACATTTTTGATTGTTTTAGCAACATTGGTGGGTGGAATCGTCTTTAGTATAAATTTAATTTTTGTGCCAGTTTCTACAGTACCTCCCCTTGATCCTGCTATTTCTACTGTTTCTTCTATACACTCTTTTCACTCGTTTCCGGAACATGAGCAAGCCAGACGCTCAGAGTTCACCAACAACACTTTTGTACAGCTCTTGCACCAACACCAACTGGTAGTTAACACTACAGACTGCTGGGTGTGTGGCTTAATACCCCACACTATGGATAAAGGTATTCCCTATCTGGTTTTGCCTTACAGCTATAATGGATCATTTCAGGCCTTCCAAACCATCTTTGCTTATGCCCTTGAAACCTATCCTCCACGTCCACCGCGTTCCACTAAATATAACTCTGCCAACAAAGCCTTAGTCCAGGGAATTATTGACATGGTCAAGGACGTCAATAATACTCCATCTTACCCTAGAGACGAATTGCGAGTATATTTAAGTTGGAATACTTCAGAGTATCGCCTTAGTTTAGGAGAAAGCAAGCGTAAAAGCTCAACTCCAATCTGGGTCGTACCTCACCGAGGTCAGGTCTGTTTGCAAGGTAATGGGAGAAATCCGAGAGCTCAGCTAGGGAGGAGTGAGTGCGTAGAGACTTACGTGTTTCCGGCTAACTCTTCCCCTGCCTTTCTTACTGCTAGGGGTACCTACTTCATTTGTCGAGACAGAGCTTATACATGGTTGCCTGCCGACTTTTCAGGATCATGTTATATTGCTCGATTGTTGCCTCCGACATACACTGCTTCATCTGATTACCACAGAACCAGAGTAGCGAGAGGTGTCTTCAGCAAGGAAGATACCGCTGGTCAGGAAGCTGGAGACTTCTTCAAAGGCTTCCTTCCGTTCTGGGGGCCTATGGCTAATAGTAGAAACATACGTCAGCTAACACGGGTAGTTGAATCTACTATTACCGAAACTGCTGGTGCCCTTAGCAATCTGACAGCTGAGCTTCAGGCGGATAGGCTCATGACGTTGCAGAACCGTATGGTTCTAGACGTTATACTTGCAGATCGAGGTGGGGTATGCAGAATGATCCAATCGAGCTGCTGTGTCTTTATTCCTAATAATGCTCCAACAGTCTATGAGGCGATCTCTAAGTTGCACAAGATTTCAGACTCCATACATGTAGACAAGGGAAACTGGTCCTTCATGGAGTGGTTTTGGACTCTGATATCAGCGTGGGGATGGAAGGTTCTAATGGTCATTGGTGTCATCTTAGTGTTCCTATTCTCATGTTGTCTGATTATCCAATGTGGTCCTGCTCTGTGTAGTCTTTGTGCTGCAACTTGTCTCAGAAAGCCACCTAAGTTTGGAGAAAAGACACGAGAAAGGATGATGATACAACAGCATGTCACTGACCTGATGAGCATAGAACTAGATTCTGACATAGACTGAGTAATTGCCTATGTAAGGGCAAAAGGAGGGTCTGAGGTTCCGTGACGGTTCCGTGACGATTTGAACCCGTGTTTTCAAGTTTGTCGGAAATGCATAATATTGGTATCAGCGAACCGCAAATGATCCATTTAGTATATTCTGGTGTTTTCGCTATGCTACGAGCAAGAGCTCTCCTTTTATAAACACATTTCTGATCTACCCACGGCATCCATCTTAGATCATGGCCGCCATCTTGTGTTTCTTGCCCTCACATATGCAATAGCCTCTGATCACTTCATTTCGATTAAGGACACGTAACCTTAGCCGGAGATTCACCTCTTTCATGACACGTGCACCTTAAACCAGATCACGCTGTAGCTGCATGACTCGACAAAGGCTACCTCCTCTGCCCGAGGCCAGTCCTGCCAAACTGGTCTTCGTGTCCATTGTCCTGATCATGATTAGGCGGCCGAAGCCGGTAGCCTTGCCCATTTACAACCCACAAACATCCCTTATCCCACTTTTCTATCTTCCACACCTGGCTCTGTTTCTTTCTTTCTGAATCTTTATTAGGGGGAGGTAACGAACTTTACGATGAGGCGGTCCGGGTCCTGAATGCAATATTGACAGGGAATTGTGACAAACTAGTGGGAACCCCTCTCTTCGCAATGTTTGGCCTCAGATATTATCGACGGTTCCTGTGTAACGCCAAATATTTATTGTTTTAGACACAAAGGTTTTGGGAATGTATTACATGTAAAGAATTCGCCCCCAGCTTAAAATTTAGTATATAAGGAGCAACCCGCTTTGTACAAATTGAACAGGCTCCTGGTTACTGCCCGTGTGTAGTATCTGTGACTTCTGTGTCCCTGCAGTAATAAACCTTTGGTCTTTGACGCCACCATCGAGAAGCCCGTGTTTCTGTTCATTTGTGCACCAAGGCAGGTGGAACTCCGGGGTCTTTGGGTGTTGTTCCCTGACACCTCTGGACGGAACCAAAAAGTCCAGAACTCCATAGTTCTGTCAATTTCTCATGAAACAAACTCGCATTTCGGGTATACTCCTGCATACAAACAACAATTCTTCTTCATCATAAGTGTTCAATCTATCTATTCCCTCATTTCCAGCAATCAACTCTTCCAATTCTACTTTCAATTTGTAAATATCTAATATTTTAAGAGGTGAACTCTGTTTTTCAATCCCTTGTGCCCATCTCTTTAAGTCTTCTGGGGTTACTGATGTGCCACTTCTGACCCCCAAGGATGTTACAGTCCTTCCTTCCTTTGAACTGCTAGGCATAACTCTCTTTGGGTTTCATTCACATTGTCTCATATCGGTAGATCCATTAACGAAATTACTGAATCACACTCACTGGCTTGGTCATCAGTTATTATAATTTCCTTTCTGGGATTATTTAAAGGCATTACCGTAGCTGGTGGCTTTGGACAATTTACTCTATCTGCATATAAAAAGGAACAACAGTACCTATAATCACAGGTATTGTCAGTGCCACAGGATTTATATTTAGTTGAGTTATTTTCTGTATTCCTCTCTATTTTTATTCAATGTTTTTTTTCTTTATCATAAAGAACTCTATTAACTGTTTGTTCATGAACAACCTGTGGAATCATGGGTGGTCCTAATACTGGTGCACTTGGGGTAACTCTGCTTGGTCCTTCTTGATATTGTGGGTTTTTTTTTAATTCAAAATGTCCTCTAATAAATCGTCTTCAGATTCACCATTTCATGTCATATTCAAATGTTTTGATTTTTCTACACACTTACTCCCTATCCGTTCATCTGCCATTAATACTGGATATAAGCCTTCTGACACCATTGCTCTTCTCCACTGTTTTATCTGTTCCTCACGCGTCTTAATCATGCCTCTGGTATCAAATCCTGAAAATGTTCCTCTTCGACCCTTTTCTCTTTCAAATGACTCAGTCTCCCATTCTTCTAATGCCTCATCCTGGGTTAATCTAGGTCTTGGTTCTAATTCATACATCCGCATCCTCAAATTCTGTAAAATTCTTCCATTAAAGGAACCATGCTCTGGAAAAGCTAAAACACCATAATCTTTTGTGTATTCCATCCAATTCTCCAACCATACACATGTATGATAACCTCTCTCCATCATCATAAATGAAGAAGGCGTTCTAGGTGGCGGAACAGAAATTCCCTCTCTAGTTAAAACGGGTTTATCCTTTTTGAAGAAATTCTTAATTTTGTGTATAAGTGACTTTTTTCTTCTTTCTTCATACATTTTAGATACTCGATGAATAAAGGAATAATCCGCAAAACCTTGAGCTTTCCTGTCAGGGCGACTCGCACAAAAAGGTGAATGAGAATCGAGCATAAACATTTTCACTGGCCAATCAGATTTTAATTCTTATTCCGACTTTCAATCAGGCTTTAGGTCACGCTTGTAACAGTGGCGGCTGGTGGGGTTCTAAACTGGTGAGCGTATGCAGAACGAATGAACTTATGCGAGCGTGTGCAGCGAGTGAGCACGACGGCATTAAGGGGGTTCTCCCCCGTGAAGAATTTTTTTAAAAATTGACATCTTTTTGATGCGATTTTCAGCACTATTTCTGTATAAATGGACTAAAAATTCAGTTCTACTAGGCATTCATAAAAGAAAAGTCATACATTATTTCAGAGAATTTCTGGGTTGCCAAGCAAGTCTGACTTCTGAAAAGGGCTAGGGTACTAAGCAAGACTGCTTTGGTTCTACCCTTTCCAATAGAAAATACTAGTTAGCGATGTGAATAAGTTCAATGGACAAACCTGGGGTCTAGGGAGAATCTCTCTCCTGAGAAAGAAATTTAAAAAAGGTTGGCAAAGGGCGCATGTTAAGGCAAATGAATGCAGCGATAATGCAATGCTTATTAAGCAGTGACAACGTATAGTCTTGAAATATTAAACACATTACAAAACTGCCCCATATCTTCTTGCATTAATTTGTTCAACAGTTACTGTAATATTTAAATTGCTCTGCATGAAAACTTTAGCCCTTTAAAATGTATGCTTGCCCAGTGTCTTTCACTGTATGCAGCATTAACTTTGGAAAAATATGCTCTAACCAGACTTCAGGAAGCACCAACAGCTGCTGACTGTAACCAGTCATTTTTTTTTTGTAAGACGTTTATTAGTAGTATATAGAGCAGTACACAATGCAGAGCCTACAACCCTATGGGCCGGCTGCAACTCTTCAATGCATAGAAAGAAAATAAAACAAAAGAAAGGTGCACATCTCTTCCGACCGTAACATCAGGATAAATGACATTAATTGCATCATTCGCATCATGCATGCTCTTAGTTCAATTTTTCATTCAAATGACGTCTTGTTTTATCATTTTACAAGGAAAGAATTTAACTCTGTAAACTTAACAGTTCTTATCGGTTTGTCCCCAGTTTGCTGGCTGTGCGGTCGGGTAACATTCCGGTTTCCACTGTACTGAAACTCATGTTGTTCACGGACAGACCCTGTGAGTGTGTCTTGTGGATAGGATTGGTTATTACACGTGTTCGGTCTATCCTTATCGTGATTCACATCACCTACTTAAAACGGTGAATTTCCACCGATTATCAATGCAATGGGTAATTTGTAACTTGGATAAATAGTATAGCCTAATTGCATACTGGGGAGATGCGACTTACTTCAGGCCTTGCAGCCATGAGGCTCGAGCAGTTTCGCTCTTTGTTAATGCAGCATTGTGCTAGTCATTTGTACCCCCATTTGTAGGGATACGTGGTCTCAGGAGATCGTGTTTTGACTTCCTGTGGGAGGTGGCATGTAATTTTGTCCCTTACGTGTTCCCACCCCATGTCCAGTTGACTTGGTGTGGTATTATCCGAAATGTCGTATAGTCCGGGGGGCCCAGTAGGGTATGCCTCTAGACCCCTGAGACATTACATTCTTCATCGTGGCTTAAATGGTAGTGATGACTTGCCATACCCATTCCCTATACCATATCTACTCGGGGCTGACTGTAACCAGTCATATAAAAATATGTGCAGACGTGTCTTTAAGTGAGATGAAAAAAGTGGGTGCTCCCTATAAAGGAACATGCCAAATAAATTTCTGTGAATCCCATAGTGTGCCATAAGACCAGTATTTTTGTTTATCTCTGAGATCTAATTTTATCCAAAGAAATGGCACAGCAACTGATATACGACTAAAGCCTGTGTGTATGATTGGCTTTGTCACTAGGTGTTAGCTGTTGAAGATGAATGAGTAACAACAATGATTTCTTATAAATAATGTTGGACTTGGCCCTTATGGCAGGTTCACCCCTAATCTTTTTGCTTTTAATCTGTGATATGCGTGGATGATTTTCTGGTCTGTGCGCACTTTTTCTCTGTGTCCCAGAGTAAAGTGCGTGCATGCAGTTAGGCTGGCCTGCTCTCCCATAGGGATGCATGGGGAATGTCTGTGTCCCTAGTAATTCCTGATGTGTGGGGAGTGCATGCTCGAATTTGGTATGTGCGTGTTCGTGGGAATGAATGCTTCGCAATGATGTATGTTGCGTGAATGTGGCATGTGTAGAAATGCCATTTCTGGGACTTGGCATATTAATGGAAAATATGCCTGCAGTGTGATTGGCTGGAGCTGGCTGGTGAGCCTGGCTCCAGGAAGGCTGGATGGGTCTGCCCGGTGGTGAGTGTGAGATCAGCATGCTTGATGGCTTGGGAGGAGTGCACTTGGTCCCTGATGGGCCCGGACTTTCCCCGGACAATGCTGGCTCCACCCCCTGTAGTGCGACTGATGGCCCTAGCCCTGCCAGTGAATAGAGAGGGTGGTTGGGGTAAACAGAGTACTTCAGAACCAGCTGCAACTGGTTTCTCCCCCACCCTGCACCATGAGACAAAGGAATTTACAGTATAAGAAGGGGCTGTGTCCCCATACAATTTGTCCTGTTCTTGGTTCTGCCTAGGATCTTGCCAGAGGGGGCTGCTGCTGCTGCTGGGGCCAAGAGGACCGCCACTTGGCTGTCTCCCTGCTTGGAGACCCAGTGTGCTGGCTCTGGCCCTGCCTTGCCCCTCTGCCTGCCTCCAGACCCTGCTGGAGCTTTGCTGCGCCTGGAGGCGCCCTGACATTGATTTATAGCGCTGGGAGCGCTTTCCTTGTGCCCCAGCGCTTTGCTGATAATTCTAGCGCTAGGCGCGCTTTCTGGAGTCCCTTGGCGCTTGAGAGCGCTGTGCCTGGCTCCCAGAGCGCTGGGGAGCTCTTTACTTGCATTGCCGGTGCCCACCCGGCTTTGGAGCGATTCGCCGATTTTTAGGCGAGCGAGTGCCCACCTCGCTTTTCCTTTCATTTGAAGGCCGGTGCCACCCGGCATTGCCCCGTACTGTTTTATTTAATTACAAGCCGGTGCCCACCCGGCATTGCCCGTTATCACCGCTGCAGCCCGGGGATGAGAAGAAGCAGCCGCTGACGTCAGCGCCCGGCCGCGCTGGGATTGGCCCAGCCGGCCGAGCCTCCCGCCGCGTCACCAGGGACGCCGGAGATCCAGGAAGCAGCCGCCGAGGCTCCCGAGTGAAGGGGAGCCCCGCCCGCGGCCCCAGCTGAGCTGCCGAAGAGCCGTCCCGCAGGCAAGACAGCCGGTGAGTGCATGGAAGAGGGAGAGGGGCGTCGGGACACGTTTTCGGTGTCCGCCCCTCCCCCGTAGCGCGATCTTGCGCGCACTACTTTGTGAAGCCCGAGGGCTTCAGGGGGCATTTACCTGATCACGAGTCCCCTGTGAGGGACTCCAACGAAGCCTGCCATCCAGATTGGAGCCCCGAGGCTCCTGGGGGCAAGTTGTGTGTTCTGAGCCCAGCGAGGCTCCAACGTGGGCAGCAATTCTTAAGTTGAGAGCCACGAGGCTCTGTGAGGGCATTTGCATTGATTTAGAGCGCTGAGCTCTATTGGCACATTTTGCTTGGTGAGCCCCTGAGAGGCTCCTTGCCCACTTGGTTCTTGAGCCCTCCTGGCTCCAACGTTGTGCATTTCTATTTAACAACTGTCCAGCACTTAGTGGACAGTTGCCACGTTTAGGTTTGTGTGCTGTGCTGCCTGCGCAGCTTCCCTGACATTGAGACTCAGGGCATTCCGCCCCTTTCGAGGCCAGTTGGCCTGAGGGACCCTTTTTGAGTGTTGTGCTATGTGCACCCTGCGCATTGTAATGTACTTGATGATGTGATTCTTGCGCATGTGTTCTAACCTGTGCCTTTTCTAAAAGTGACCTGATTAGGTAGTCTTATGGTTATCCCCTTTTTGCTAAATGTGACCTGCATAGAGGATTGTTTAGGTTTATCCACTGTACTAAATGTGACCTGCACAGTGAAATGTTGATTCTGCTTACCTTTTCTAAAAGTGACCTGATTAGGTATTCTTATGGTTATCTCCTTTTGCTAAATGTGACCTGCATAGAGGATTAGTGATGTTTCAGTTTATGTTTAGGTTTCCTTCCCTTTGCTAAAAGTTAACTGCTTAGGTGTTGGTATTCCTTCCTTAGGTCCTAGTTACCTGCGTGATTTACCTACCGTGAGTTAGGGTTGCGTAGGAGGTCCTTACCGTTCCAGTGATTACTGGATGTGTGTTGCATTTATAATGTTGGTGCTAATCATTCTATGTTTACGGCATAAGTGTATATCTACCAGTATTATTATCTAACAAGTGCCTACCCCTGACAGTGGTCCACGTGGCCCTGTCCTGCACATAATTCCCCTTGTAAATTCTGCCCGTGCCCCTGGCACATTGTACAGTTTACGTGTGTTATCTAATGTGTTGTTTATTATAATACAAAGGCTATTTTTTATATAACCTTGTGTGGAGTCTTTTCTTTGTGGTGGGCCTTGGGTGTTGTTGCTGGGGTGCGTGCGCAAATACTTAACTCATACCGCCTCCATGTTTAGCCTAGACTGCTCGCGCCACGCTACCTAGAGGGCGAGTGGGGGTTGCCTTGGTGTGTGACTCCCTTGCCCTGACTTTAGAAGTGGTGATCCCTGACTGACCTCGACGCGAGTCTTGGCCGGCCAGGGTCCCGTTTCTAACATTGGCGGCAAGCGGTGAGGATAAGGATTTGTGTTTGCGCTGTACCACAGTGGCGACAGGCCACACTTCAAAGCTCTGCATTTTTTAGATAACCGCATTTTGGGGATTATTGTTTTTTAGGGAAGTTCAGTTTTGCTTCTCCTGAAAATTGTCATTTGTATTTTGTCCAGTACCTTGTTCCCCGCCCTGCTCCCAGAGTTTGGTACCTGTGTCGCTAGTGGTCAGGTTGAGAGAATCAGGGGTGGTAGAAACTGCCTTACCAGTCCGAGGGGAGGGTTGTGTGTGAATGAGTGTGTGTTACGCTGGACAGTGGAGTGCAAGTTCTGAGAGATAGGAATCTTGCTGAATTGTGTTAGTTGTATTCTCCTGTTTAGCTCAGACCCCCAGGTTCCCTGTGTCAAACTTTTCCTGAGAACGTCCGTCAAAATGGAGCCAGTTTTTGATCTCTGTAGTCTGTTTAGGTACAGTAGGTTAGAGCTGGTCAGATTCTGCGAAAAGGGAGGCATAGAGGTGAGTGAGTTGGTTACTCAGTCCCAGCTTAGGGACAGCCTGATCCTGTGGCAAAAGGGTCAGTGGGATCTCGAGCACAGAGAGAGAGATAGGGCCCGGGCCGCACGCCATGAGGGTGGTGAGTCTGTGGGGAGCCCTGAAGATTCTGATGATGAATGTGAGTTGGATGGTGATGACAGTGGATGGATGTCAGCAGAGAGTGAGGACCCCATAGATAGGGAGTCCCTTGCTGGGTCCATTGTCAGTACCAGTGCCCCATCCCTTTCCCTGTCCCCAGAGGAGTGGTTGGATAGGAAGGAAGAGAGGGAGTATCAGCTAGCGTTGGAACAGCTCAGGTTGGAGCATGCCAAGCTAGAGGCTGAGAGGGCCTTGTTCAGGGAGAAGGTAGCCCAAGAGAGTAGGTTACCCCCTGAGTGCATGTGTAATTGTCTGGATTCCCCAGGGAGGGTGGAGTCCAGTGGTGGCAGCTTTTTAAGTGTTGGTGTTGACAGTCCCACTCCCAGTTCCCCGAGTATGGTTCCTGTTTCTCCAGAGGAGTAGAATAGGTTGAGGTTTAGGAACCTTAGGAAACCGTCTCACCAGTCTTGGGAAGATTTTGAAGATGACTGTTGTGGGGCACTGTCTGATTGGGTACTGGGTCCCACGAAATGTGATTGGGGCGGATTGTTCAGCATGTTTGTCAAAGAGCACCTGCTCAATTGTTGTTCAGTAGAGTTGCGTCAACACCTGTTGGGGTGTGGATTGTTTTCACCATGTGAACTTGCAGCGGAAGCCGACCGATGGGAGGGTGCAAGAGGTTCCTTAGCGCCGCTAGTGAGTGATTCCAATAATAGTGGGTCAGGTTTTCTCCAACCCAGCATGGTGGAGGAGGGTGAGAGTAGCCCAGCTAGGTCTCAGTATAGTGAGGAGGGTGTAGGGGCTTGCTGTCTGTCTCAGTGGAGCGGAAGTGAGTGTGAGACCGAGAGTCCCCAGATGCCCGAAGCCCTGCCTCAGAGCCTGGATGGTTTCTTTAGGGAACACCAGGGTGGGGACCTATGCTTTCCTGTTAGTCCACTTGAGGGAGATCTCCTAGTGTGTGGGGGACCTGGAGCATCTGTGAGCGGAGCTTCTGTAGTTGTAGAGTCTGGCAGTACTGCTCCAGGAGGGAGAGTACAGAAGTCCAGTGAAAAGAGTGATTTGGGAGTGACCTGTGAGTCCTCAGAAGTCCTGGAGTGCCAGGCAGTGATTCCACCAAAGGTTCTAGACCGGAAGTTGGAGGTCCAGGTTCAGGGTTTGCCTGACCTAAGGGTGGGAATACTGTAAGCAGTGTCCTAGCCAGTTCTTTCTCCAGAGGTACCGCCCCGGTTGGGAGGGAGCAGGACTCTGGAAGGGGGTGTAGAGGGTGGGAAAGCCCACCTCTGACCCCGGTACCACCTGAGGGGTTAAACCCTAGGTTGGGAGAGTGGTGTTTAGAGGGTACCCCTCGCAGGAGGAGGAGGAACCCTAGGAGAAGAGGTAAGGGGAGGAGAGCCTTCCCTGAGACTCCTGGTCCACCTAAGGTTGTAGACCCTAGGTTGGAGAACCAGTGGCAGTCTAGCCCTGTCTTACAGACAGGAAGAGTGGAGCATGGCTGTTATGTGCCAGGGGTTACTACCCCCCACTTGGTGAGTTGGCAGGATCCAGTGGCACCTGGGTGGCCTAGGGCCTGGTCCTCGCCGAGGGCAGCTGGAGAGTACCCGTGGGGTAATCCAGTGAGTCCCTACAGTAGCTTTAGAAAGAACCCTAGGGGTTCACAGTGGCGTAAAACAGGAGGGTGTCCCTGCAGTTGCGGGCCCGCGTCCGTGTTTTATCGCCCCAAGCAGGTAAGTCCATCACGGTGGTGATTGGTCTGCCCTGCGTTTTGGCTGGTAGGGGGTTGTGTTGGACTTGGCCCTTATGGCAGGTTCACCCCTAATCTTTTTGCTTTTAATCTGTGATATGCGTGGATGATTTTCTGGTCTGTGCGCACTTTTTCTCTGTGTCCCAGAGTAAAGTGCGTGCATGCAGTTAGGCTGGCCTGCTCTCCCATAGGGATGCATGGGGAATGTCTGTGTCCCTAGTAATTCCTGATGTGTGGGGAGTGCATGCTCAAATTTGGTATGTGCGTGTTCGTGGGAATGAATGCTTTGCAATGATGTATGTTGCGTGAATGTGGCATGTGTAGAAATGCCATTTCTGGGACTTGGCATATTAATGGAAAATATGCCTGCAGTGTGATTGGCTGGAGCTGGCTGGTGAGCCTGGCTCCAGGAAGGCTGGATGGTCTGCCCGGTGGTGAGTGTGAGATCAGCATGCTTGATGGCTTGGGAGGAGTGCACTTGGTCCCTGATGGGCCTGGACTTTCCCCGGACAATGCTGGCTCCACCCCCTGTAGTGCGACTGATGGCCCTAGCCCTGCCAGTGAATAGAGAGGGTGGTTGGGGTAAACAGAGTACTTCAGAACCAGCTGCAACTGGTTTCTCCCCCACCCTGCACCATGAGACAAAGGAATTTACAGTATAAGAAGGGGCTGTGTCCCCATACAATTTGTCCTGTTCTTGGTTCTGCCTAGGATCTTGCCAGAGGGGGCTGCTGCTGCTGCTAGGGCCAAGAGGACCACCACTTGGCTGTCTCCCTGCTTGGAGACCCAGTGTGCTGGCTCTGGCCCTGCCTTGCCCCTCTGCCTGCCTCCAGACCCTGCTGGAGCTTTGCTGCGCCTGGAGGCGCCCTGACATTGATTTATAGCGCTGGGAGCGCTTTCCTTGTGCCCCAGCGCTTTGCTGATAATTCTAGCGCTAGGCGCGCTTTCTGGAGTCCCTTGGCGCTTGAGAGCGCTGTGCCTGGCTCCCAGAGCGCTGGGGAGCTTTTACTTGCATTGCCGGTGCCCACCCGGCTTTGGAGCGATTCGCCGATTTTTAGGCGAGCGAGTGCCCACCTCGCTTTTCCTTTCATTTGAAGGCCGGTGCCACCCGGCATTGCCCCGTACTGTTTTATTTAATTACAAGCCGGTGCCCACCCGGCATTGCCCGTTATCACCGCTGCAGCCCGGGGACGAGAAGAAGCAGCCGCTGACGTCAGCGCCCGGCCGCGCTGGGATTGGCCCAGCCGGCCGAGCCTCCCGCCGCGTCACCAGGGACGCCGGAGATCCAGGAAGCAGCCGCCGAGGCTCCCGAGTGAAGGGGAGCCCCGCCCGCGGCCCCAGCTGAGCTGCCGAAGAGCCGTCCCGCAGGCAAGACAGCCGGTGAGTGCATGGAAGAGGGAGAGGGGCGTCGGGACACGTTTTCGGTGTCCGCCCCTCCCCCGTAGCGCGATCTTGCGCGCACTACTTTGTGAAGCCCGAGGGCTTCAGGGGGCATTTACCTGATCACGAGTCCCCCGTGAGGGACTCCAACGAAGCCTGCCATCCAGTTGGAGCCCCGAGGCTCCTGGGGGCAAGTTGTGTGTTCTGAGCCCAGCGAGGCTCCAACGTGGGCAGCAATTCTTAAGTTGAGAGCCACGAGGCTCTGTGAGGCCATTTGCATTGATTTAGAGCGCTGAGCTCTATTGGCACATTTTGCTTGGTGAGCCCCTGAGAGGCTCCTTGCCCACTTGGTTCTTGAGCCCTCCTGGCTCCAACGTTGTGCATTTCTATTTAACAACTGTCCAGCACTTCGTGGACAGTTGCCACGTTTAGGTTTGTGTGCTGTGCTGCCTGCGCAGCTTCCCTGACATTGAGACTCAGGGCATTCCGCCCCTTTTGAGGCCAGTTGGCCTGAGGGACCCTTTTTGAGTGTTGTGCTATGTGCACCCTGCGCATTGTAATGTACTTGATGATGTGATTCTTGCGCATGTGTTCTAACCTGTGCCTTTTCTAAAAGTGACCTGATTAGGTAGTCTTATGGTTATCCCCTTTTTGCTAAATGTGACCTGCATAGAGGATTGTTTAGGTTTATCCACTGTACTAAATGTGACCTGCACAGTGAAATGTTGATTCTGCTTACCTTTTCTAAAAGTGACCTGATTAGGTATTCTTATGGTTATCTCCTTTTGCTAAATGTGACCTGCATAGAGGATTAGTGATGTTTCAGTTTATGTTTAGGTTTCCTTCCCTTTGCTAAAAGTTAACTGCTAGGTGTTGGTATTCCTTCCTTAGGTCCTAGTTACCTGCGTGATTTACCTACCGTGAGTTAGGGTTGCGTAGGAGGTCCTTACTGTTCCAGTGATTACTGGATGTGTGTTGCATTTATAATTTTGGTGCTAATCATTCTATGTTTACGACATAAGTGTATATCTACCAGTATTATTATCTAACAAGTGCCTACCCCTGACAGTGGTCCACGTGGCCCTGTCCTGCACATAATTCCCCTTGTAAATTCTGCCCGTGCCCCTGGCACATTGTACAGTTTACGTGTGTTATCTAATGTGTTGTTTATTATAATACAAAGGCTATTTTTTATATAACCTTGTGTGGAGTCTTTTCTTTGTGGTGGGCCTTGGGTGTTGTTGCTGGGGTGCGTGCGCAAATACTTAACTCATACCGCCTCCAAGTTTAGCCTAGACTGCTCGCGCCACGCTACCTAGAGGGCGAGTGGGGGTTGCCTTGGTGTGTGACTCCCTTGCCCTGACTTTAGAAGTGGTGATCCCTGACTGACCTCGACGCGAGTCTTGGCCGGCCAGGGTCCCGTTTCTAACAAATAATTAAAATTGAAAATGTTTAAATTCTGAAAAAGTGAGTCTATGCATTAAATGTCATTGAGGCCTGTGGAAGGAGTTTTGGCCTTCAATTTTGTGCGGTTTATGTTAGATATGTATCCTCTTTTTCTCTGCATATATTGTCCATCTGCACATCTTCAACCCCCTCTCTTTCCTCTTCAGCATCCTCTTTTCACTCTTTCCCGAATTCCCTTCCTCACAACTCTGTCACTTCACCGCCCCCAAAATGCACTGCACTCCCTCAAATGTAAGCACTTTAATTTCTCTTACTTTTGCCTTGCAAATATTTTTACATCAGTGTACCCCCTCCACACACATTTCCACAAAATTTCAGTTGCAAATGGAATACTCAAACATTGTTCTGTGTGCTCTGCAGAGAGGCCAACCCATTGACAGGAACTTGTGTGGCTTTAGCCTTAGCGCCTGCCTGCTCAATCAAAGCACCTCATAAACACCTGGCATGGCTCAAGCCTCAAAGTATGCACAGAAAAAAATACAGATAAACAACAACATTATAAAATAGCTAACTCGTGGGGAATGCAAGATCAAGTAAACATGTAAAATAAGAGAGGAACTAAATCGCTGAAATGTATTACCTCAACGTTTTTAACATTAATTGTTTACAAGTCAATCCATGTTTTTGGCATCAGAAATCAGAAACAGCAGTGGCAGGATGCACAACATCACTTTGCTAATAACCTTATTCCACAAGACCACACCTTTCACGGCACAGAACTCCATATTGGTAAACATGGGGTGGCACAGAACATAATCTATGTAAATAACACCATGCCACACTACAGCATCATAATATTAAACGCGCTCTTTGCTAAAAGGAGTCACGAGAGGACTTACATGTTTCAGTAATATCCGCGCTGAGAGCGTTTTGAGAGAGGACGTAGTGAAGATTGATTAATGACATTCGTCCCGTTTCTATGAAAACAAGGTACGTGCTCTTTGAAAGCTCTGGGTGGCGTATTTGAACATATTCTTGAAAATAAACACCCTAATATGGCCGTTTTTCTTTACTAGATTCCACTTTTTAAATTGAATATAAGTGGAGTTACAACCGTGACTGAGACTTTTTGAATCCCCGACAAGTGAGGTAGGATACAATTGTTTTCCTCACCTTAATAAGTTTCTAACACGCATAGCAAGTAATGCTACAATGTAGCCTTCATTTCCCATTGTATGGTGCAACGTCCCAACTTCTCATAGAATAATACAACTGAATACGGAATATTGTTCACCTAGGCCTGAAGACATCATAAGGGGCCAGGTCTTAGATAATAACAGGTACTTTTTAAAAGATATTTGGTGGTGCAACGTTAATAAAAAGGAAAGAATGAGGAATGCAGTTAAATAATGAAAACTTTATTGTTTTTCTGCATTTGATACAGACAAGTGACAAAGCCCTGATGAAAGTCCAGGAACTGGTTTCCTTGGACTAGAAACGCGTCGGCACATCTGAAGGAGCTATTAATAACATCAAGCGTTTCAACTGGCTGCGGCCAGTTGTTAAGTTGTTTTGCAACTTAGAAGTGTTGCTCTTTCTTTTTGACTTTGTCCTTTTCTTCTTGTTTATGGATATAGATTAGCTCTATTCAAACATTTAATCAAATCTTTTTTGTGTTGTGTATTTATGTATAGAATGTATGATAACTGTATATAAGAAATGTACATATTGTTGTTTTGTTAATAGTTTTGTATAGGTATAATTGAAATATATTGAATGTATTTTTTCCTTTTCTGTATAATTCATATGAAAATAATTGAAAAATATTGAAGTAAAAAGGTATAAATAAAATACCAGGTCAAACTTTAAAAAAAATTGTTTGCCCTATTGTTCTAAAGAAATAGTTGAAGAAAAGGTGGGTGCAGGCAATTTGTGTTTATTATTATATGATAAGGGTCCAGCCGACCCCACCCCTTACATGGACCTAATTCCTTAGCTTTAAAAAAAAACACTACAGCATCATGGCACATAACTCCATCTTGGTAAAGCATGGCATGACACATAACATATTCTATGTAAATAACTCCATATCACGCGACAGCATCACAGCATGGCACAGAACTCTATCTAGGTAAAGCATGGCACATAGCGTAATCTATGTAAATAAAACCATGGTACACAACAACATCATGGCATGACACATCGAACCATCTGAGTAAATGATGGCCGGATGCACAACGCCATGGCACATCCCGGCAGGGCGCACAACATTTTAGGTAAACAATGACAAGAAGCACAACATCATTTTCAGAAAATACACAAGCTACTTGACCACATCGTAGCATCCCACACAGCATCAGGTAGGTCAACCACAGCAAGGCACACACCAAGTAGGAAACAATTCTATGCCCATCGGCCGCAATATAACGTTGCACCCAACATCACCCATGTTAACATTGGAATGCCACACAACTTCATCAGTTTAAATAGTGGTTTAGTTCATACTCCACCAATATACATATTTACATGGCACACAACCTATGGTAGAAAAATTACACAAAATATATAACATTACAGCATCTACAGCATTTCTTCGTTATGCTACATCACCTCGCCACGTTCATGGCAAGGCCTTAAGTCACACTAGGCCTGGTATGCAAAGTGCACAAACTTGCTCCTTCGATGTGACTTTTTGCACTTGAGATATTTTATTCTTTCCCCAGTAAACTGTAGAAACACGTTTTCACGATGATTAATTTAAAAGCACTGTTTCCAGTCTGGTTTTAAGTGAGCTCATCCCATAATCAAAGTGCAAAGCCGAATGTAGTATCATGCAAATATCTGTGAATTGAGAGCTGCACACGAGTTATATGACACACTACCCCCACTCACCTAGGATAAAATATTAATTTCAAATGGCCCACTATTAAAACTATTGAGTGTAATCGTTTGTATTGCATATTCAATTTTTTTTGTTCAAGTCCGATTACTCAATCTTTCAGCAATTTTCTTGCCTCTGACCCCTGTGGCCCTGTCAGTGTTAACAGTCTGCTCAGCCCTACAAGACTTGGAAGTGAAGTGACCGCTTCCTCTGACACCTGGTGTAATCCTGTACACACTTCTGTGTCTCCTAATATGCCAACAAAGTTTATTGAATCTGATTCGCTTGCACTTCACCCTAACAAGTAGCCTGTTGGTTGTGGCTGGGGTGTATCAAAGGTGCAAAGGACCCTAATGAAAACATATACAATTATCCATAATTTGAGCGCCCTGAAAACTCTGCGGCAGTGCACCTGCTGCACAAATGATAGCTATGATCTCCTGCAGGGGCACGATTAACTAAAGCCGCTCGTACATGTTGTTTTCCTCTTAGTTTGACTCCCTATTTCGATCAAATGCCCTGGGCGCCATTACACTTTTCAGATTAGTGAAACACGCACCACAATCATTACTGTGTGTAATGCCCCCAAAAACTGTACCGCAGATCTCCGCCCTGTACTTTAGAGCTGTTGACAGATTTCTGCCCTGGGTTCTAAATCTGTCTACAGATCTAACCTCCGGGCCGTGCAACTGCCTGTGGCATGCGACGAGTTCAAAGAGTACGAACGTGGGCTTAAGTTCAAATAAACCAGTTGCCCGTCTTGGTCTCTTGATTGTACTAGTTATTTCACTTAAAATATACTTGACCATTGTGTAGCGCGGCGGGGCCTGGGGTAAAGTTAGGCCACAGCAGCGCAATAATTATACACGAGACAGGTGGTTTCACTCTCGTGGCCGGAAGACCCCGAGCAGTCTTTGGCCATTTATTTATCCCCTCGGGTCGAGCCCGCCCGAGGGGTGGATCGATGTGTGTAGGCTGCAACAATATAGTAGAGGGCCCGGATGGCTCTCTACATCCCTCCTTTCTTTCAGTTCCGGACCACCAAGTCCTCTCTGTTCACAGAAACGTATATACAAAGACCTTCAGTCTCTGGCTTGGCGCAGGATTCGTCCGGAGACCATACTTCTAGCTTCGGGAGCTGGAACCGGCCAGAGCGCTGGATGGACTGGTCTGAGACGACTCAGGCACTGTGTCTTGAGGGATAAAACCGGCAGCAGCTGCACCACCTTGGCTTGCTCGCTGGGGTGTCTCCAGCAGTAGACTCCCCGTGCTGGGTGACGCAGGAGGGGAGGAGCTTAGAAGTGAATCTTGATAGTTGGATACTTTTTGGCCCAGCTCACTCTTAGCCGTTTTCTTGAAACTGGACACATTTCTAGTTACAGAGGGCTGTCTTTTGAGCGGTAACCATGGTCCCTTGAACGCCTTCGACAACCCATACTTCTGGCTCATAGGGCGTCTGGAACTTCCAACCGGGGTGTCAGTATTTAACCACTACCCAGTCTCCCACTCTTATTTGAGGTTCTTGTGCCTTTCGGGCTTCACTGGTTTTTGGGTTTGTTGTCTCCCTCCTTCCTTGGACCGCCTCATCGTCCCGCTCCACAGGCACCTACGTCGGGTTCGACGAGATACTGTCTCGAGGGGCCCGCTTGAACAGTAAATGAGCCGGAGCACCCATGGTTGTGCTGTTAGGGGTCTGACGATAAGAACCAAGGAATTGCTCGAGAGCTGTTGTCGCGTCTTCTCCCCCATCCATGGCGATGCGCAGAGCTCGGTTGAGTGTCCTCATCCCACGTCCCACTTCCCCATTTGCTCGTGGCCATAGTGGGGTGATCTTCCGGTGTCGAATCGCCTTATTCTCCACATACTCCTGGAACTCTCGGCCCTGGAACGGGGGTCCGTTGTCGGACTTTACCTCTTCCGGCAGTCCCATCATTGCAAAAGTCCTGTCCAGGACCCTCTTCACCTGGGGAAATGCTGTAGATGACACTACTTCGACAATGGGGAACTTCGAGAATGAGTCAACCATGACCAGAATGTGACGTACATCTGGGAAGCTCCCAAAATCCAGGGGGTCTTGCTTGGTTCTTCAGTGATCATGGGTGCAGGCGATATATCTCCTCCAGTGATTGTACAGGCATGGCATTGTCTCACCATTTCCTCCACCATGAAGTCCATTCCTGGGAACCAGACCTTGTCTCGCAACCAGGCCTTAGTCCTCACCATTCCTTGATGGCCAACGTGTGCCAGCGTGAGGATCCGTTTCTGCAGCCTCTTCGGGACCACTGTCAGGTATCCTCTTAAAACAACTCCTTGTTCTACCACACTGAGTTCATGGTGGACTTGCCATAGCTGTTGTCGGGTGTGGCTGACTTCGGGACGGATCAAGCGGGCTCCATCTATGAAGTGGACCCATCCATGGCTCGACAGGGCTTCCCTCACTCGAGACAGCGTGTGGTGTTCCTGGGTGGCCCGGCCAATTTCCTCGAGCATGATGGCAGTGGGACATGCCCTTTGCGACACCATGTTGATGAATGCTTCGCTGTTACAGGCATCCGCCGATGGGTCTGATGGCATTGTTGACCCTGGGTGATGAGACAGATAGTCGGCAGGGTTGTGGGCCCCTGGACGATAGATTACCTTGAAATTGTATGACTGTAACTGTACCGCCCACCGTTCGAACCTCGGGGGAGCCAGTCGGGACGAGCCTGCAAACAGCGGGAGCAGCGGTTTGTGGTTAGTCACAACGTAGAACTCCTGACCGCACAGATACAGGTGGAAATGATGACAAGCTCATTTGATAACTTGTTTGCCATCTTGCACAGCTTACTGTTTATTTTAAAAACGATAATTGTGTGATTTGTGTTTGCCTACTCGAGCGCTGTTGTGGGAAGAGCAATTTCCCTGACAACGTCACCACCCACGTGATATGGGGCCACACCCCTTCTAAGTAGCCATGCCCCCTCCTCCACCTTATTACCATGCACACTCCTCGAAAGCGCAGCGGACGAGCGCAGCGGGCACACCATCGGCACGCCGAAGACACGCCAAAGACTAGCCCGTCTGTGCCCGTCCGTGCCAGGACGGGGCACAGGGCAGAGGCTCATGCTCCCCCCTTTCTAAATAGGCTGGTAAGATCTCCGTCGGAATTGAAAGCGCTACGCCCTACCTCTAACACTAGGTGCACAACACTTAATCTTCATAAAACAGGAGTACGCTCCTACGCTAACTGCAAACTGACCACTACCATCTGTCAACCCTATCCCGACACCCTCAGAAGACACAGAAAATGCAAACTATCTCATAACAGCGAGCCACAAAAATACGTGTTCTACAGTACCAACTGCCGCTCATTACCGAAACACAAACATGACATTTTTAACCTTTTATTAGAAAACAATCCTAGCGTCCTCTTTTTAACAGAGACATGGCTACACGACAGCGCCGGACCGGACGTTGCTACTGCCCTCCCTGACAACTACGCCATCACCAGGATAGACAGGAACAAACAGCTAGGTGGCGGAATCGCAATCATCTTCAATAGAGACCTGAAATACACTTTAGAACCAGTAGCTATCCCAGACTGTGAAGCGGGCCTTTTCACAATCTCCCTGAACCCTAATTTCACGATGTCAGGCCTATTGATATACCGCCCCCCCGGAAACTCCTCCGAATGGGCATCAAATTTAGCAAATCATATCACCCCATACTACATTACCTTAAGTAATTTTTCTCTGCTGGGCGATTTTAATTTACACCTAGAAGATCCTTCCATCCCTTCTTGTTCAAACCTACCAGACGATCTGAAGGCCCTAAATATGTCCTTGATCAACTCTGGACCTACACATATAGCCGGCCACCTGCTGGACCCTATAATCTCCAACATCAAAGAGCTAAAATGTCTCGACACCACGCCTATATGTTGGTCTGACCATCACCTAATAAAATTCAGCATAATTGTCCCACCTACCCCCATCTTGCAATATGACTTTCCTGACATATCCAGAAAAAACTGGAAGTTAGTGGACCTGGAAATACTTAACTCGGTACTCCAAGACAACCCTCCGAGTAGCAGTCAAAACATGGACAGCCTAGCGGTTGCCGCACAAAATTGGCTCAGTGAGGCCGCAAACAAATGTTTGCCCTCTTCTCGCATTAAAGGTAGCAGACACCGCCACCCGGCTCCATGGTTTAATGACATCTTAAAAACCGAAAAGTCCAAATGTAAAGCGCTTGAGCGTAAATGGCGGAAAAACTACGCCCCTGACGCAAAAAGAACCTATCATGAAGCCAGGAATCTATACCACACGGCCTGCGCAAAAGCACAAGCTGTATTCGTCTCTAATACTATCATGGAAGCCACTAATATGCCGAAAACATTGTTCAATAAAGTCAAAGAACTGGCTGGCGCTCATACTACAGCTGCAGCGCCCCCATTAAACACTCAACAATGCCAGGCTCTAGCATGCTTTTTCACGGAAAAGATTGAGAAAATCATCCTAGACAATAATGCCAATAATAAAGAACCACCCCCTTCCTCTGACTCAGAATATACTCCCTCCTGTGACAATACACTGGAATCCTGGCCTGCCATTTCAGTAGACAAACTGAAAGCGATTCTTAAGAACATCAAGTCCGGCTCCCCCAGGGACCCTATACCGATCAAAATCATTAAACAACTGGACGATCGCTCCTTGGAAATCATTGCAAACCTTCTGAATTCCTCATTTGATCTTTCCACTGTCCCAGCCCTATGGAAACATGCCATGGTAACGCCACTTCTAAAAAAAACTACAGCAAACCCGGAGATCCCAGCCAACTATAGACACATGTCCCTGCTCCCTGCCTTCTCCAAATGTCTGGAGAGACACGTGCACTCAGTCCTATCCACGTTTGCAGAAGAAAATTCACTTCTGCACCCCTCTCAGTCGGGCTTCCTGGCCGGCTTCTCCACAGAAACCACCCTTCTTGGAGTTATTGAACACATCCGAAAACTCCTTGATCATGGTCAGACGGTCGCGCTCGTGCTTTTAGATCTGAGCGCGGCCTTCGACACCATATCCCACGAAACTCTCATCAAGGAATTGTTTAAAAATGGTGTCCGCGGGAAAGCCCTTGAATGGATTCGTTCCTTCCTGGCGGAACAAACTTTCCAAATTACATCCTCACAGGCATGTTCTGATACCCTTTCTGCACCCCATGGAGTGCCACAGGGATCTATACTGAGTCCACTATTTTTCAATCTATATCTTAGACCTCTGGCTGACCTAGTCGAAAAATCCGGACTCACCCTTATGACCTACGCCGACGACTCCCAAATCATTTTTTCTCTATCCGAATCCTGTCCGACATCTCCATCTCTACTTAAAGCAGGGCTCCAAAACACCCTGAATTGGATGACTAGAAACCAATTAAAACTTAACGGTGACAAGACAGAGATTCTGGTCTTGGGAAAACGTCGAGACCTGTGGAGTCCCTCACACTGGCCTGATCAGATGGGCACTTTTCCTACCCCTGTGACCCATGTTCGCAATCTGGGAGTCATCTTGGACAGTTCCCTTTCCATGAATCAACAGGCCAGCAAAGTCACTGGTCTATGCCTCACCATAGTCAAAAGGTTGAGGAAAATCCTCTGGATGTTGCCCCTTTCCACTCAAAAGACCGTAGTCAATGCCCTCATAACATCGCGGCTTGACTACGGCAATATTCTGTATCTGGGCGCTAACAAATCGGTAGTCGGCCGACTAAAATTGGTCCAGAACGCAGCAGTCTGACTGCTGTGCAAAATCCCTAAAAACTCCGGAGTCTCAAGCTACCGTCGGGAACTCCACAGGCTCAGGGTTGAAAGCAGAATCCGCTTTAAAGCCCTGAACTATATGTTCAGAATTAAAGCGGGTACTGCACCCAAATACCTTTTAGCCCTGGCCCACCCCTACATTCCCAAGCGTAACCTTTGCTCGCAATCGGCTGCCAATTTCTGTGTGCCTAGATTCAAATTGGCAAGAATAGGAGGCAGATCTTTTTGTCATCTGGGACCATCCCTCTGGAACTCACTCCCTTTTTTCATCCGAAAGGAGGAAAATTATGCCAGGTTCAGAAGGCACGTCAAGACCTGGCTATTTGAACAATAATCTGAATAGCCAAAACCCTTCCCCTGACTTTCTACCTAGCTGTGTCTCAGCGCCGGGAAACCCTTGTTGGGTAGCTGTTGCGCCCTATAAATTGAAAAAATAAATAAAAATAAATAATTGATAACCAGCGCCTCCCTCTCAATTTCAGCGTACCTGGTCTCCGTGTCAGTGAGGGCCCTTTCTGGTATAAGCGACTGGTTTCCAGACCTCTGGGCCATGATCCTGAAGGAGGACTGCCCCTAGGCCAACTGAGCTGGCATCGATGATCAGTTCCTTGCGTCGCCTTGGATGGAAGTAGGTCATAACCGTCTTGTCTAGCAGTCCTGCTTTGATGTCCTGGAACGCTTTGTTGACAGCCGTTGTCCACTCCCA
This sequence comes from Lissotriton vulgaris, assembly GCF_964263255.1. Taxonomy (NCBI): domain Eukaryota; kingdom Metazoa; phylum Chordata; class Amphibia; order Caudata; family Salamandridae; genus Lissotriton; species Lissotriton vulgaris. Next base: position 58,424 of record NW_028241587.1, read on the forward strand.
TTGGTGATCATAGTGTGTGAGGACCCGGAGTGGCTCCGACATGGCCGCCAGGTTGGGAATGAAACGCCCACAGTACGTGGCCATGCTGAGGAAACTCCTCACTTCAGTGGGGTTCCTTGGCATGCTGGCTGCGCGGATGGCCTCAGACTTCTTAGGGTCCACTAGGAGCCCCTCTTGGGTGAACGTAAATCCAAATAAGTTGACTGTCTCTTGATAAAACGAGCATTTGGACTTGTGCAGGGTCAACCCACAGTCTGCTAGTCTCTTCAGAGTGGCTCGGAGATGATTATGGTGTTCCTCCAGCGTGTTTGAGAACATGAGTATATCATCACTAAGGTTTATCACACCTTGAAGCCCGACAGTGCTTCTCTGATGGCATTTTGAAAGACTTCGGCAGCTGACGACACTCCAAAGCTGAGCCTCTTGTATCTTCGGAGGCCAACATGCATCAAGAAGGTGGTGATATACCTGCTCTCGGGCTCCAGTTCTAGCAAATGGTAGCGGGCATTCAGGTCTAGGTTAGATAACCGCTTGGCTCCGTTTAGGTCCATCACAATGTTGTCCATTGTGGAAGTGATGTGCCGTTCTCTTTTTACAGCGGTATCTGGCAGCCTCATGTAGACACAGAGCCGGATGGCTCCAGGTTGCTTGGGCTTGGGTGCCACGAACAGCGGGGACACCCATGGAGTTGGGCCAGAGACCTTTTCGATCAAGTCTAGATCTTCGAGCTTTGTCAGCTCTTCCTCCACTTGGGGGGAAGGTTGAACAGCACCCGTCGGTGCCTTAGGGCCACTGGTCTTACCGAGGTGTCAATGTGGAGCTTGAACGTGTTGCCCTTGAGCTTTCCCAGTCCTTTGAAGAGAGCCGGGAATTCCTTCACCATCGCTTTAGCATGGGAGTCATGGATCTGGTTGGCGAAGAAGACAAGTCCTAGGTCTTCAGCCATGTGGCATCTGAGCAGAGTCCCCTTTCTTCCCACAGTGATGTGGAACCTCACGTCAGTGGAGTAGTTTCTACTGTTGACTGTGGCCTGGATGACTCCACAGAGAGGAAGTGGGTAAGTTCCTCCATACGTGTAGATCTGGGCCATGGAAGGTGTCAGCGGGGGTTGAGGTGACAGGCGGTCGTACTGTTCTGAGTCCATCACGTAGTGATTGAGCTTGCCACAGCGGGAGCAGGTCTTCCCCTTCTCCCCGCAGACAGCCGTCACGGGGTGATGTTCTCTACAGTATTCACACGGTCCACACGGTGGCGGCCTGGGCGCTTGGGGAGCCGCAGTGGGGCATCTCTGGATTGCTTCTACCCGCTCTTCTTTGATCGGTGGGTGCCTGGGCGTGTGTGAGGCGACAAACCGGTGTGTGCAGGGCGGCTTCCATTTCCTCTACTCGGATGTCCGAGAGCTCGTGGGAGCAGGCCAGGACCAGGATCTCGTCCAGCAAGATTCCTGGTTGACGAAGGATCAGCTTCCGCAGGAGTTTGGAGCCACAACCCAGGATGATTTGGCCCCGTATCTCCTCCAGTTGGTCGGTGAACGGGCACGTGCTAGCCAGCCAGCGTATCCGTGCATAGAATAGTCAACAGACTCCGAGTCCATCTGCCACGCCCTTTTGAACTTGAACTTCTCAAAGTTGTGGTTCAAAGTGCCTTGGAGCGCAGTGACCGCCGCTTCGTAGTCATCGTCATTTACCGTGTTGGGGAGCGTCTCGAAGAGTTCACAGATTTCTACATCCCCATAGTAGATGAGGAGTGACTGTTTCACGGTGCAATCGGTTTCCCTTGTCCCTTTGAAGAAGTGGCTGAGCTGTCCAACCAATGCTTTCCATTTCGGCACAGCAGTTCCAGGGTCTGAGGTGTCACTAAAGGGGGGTAGAGGTGCAACTGCAGTGTGGATGTGCCCTGGGGGAGGCGGATTGGCACCTCCACCCAGATTGCGTCCACCATCATGCTGGGCGGCAGTACTAGCCGTCAGAGGGTTGCTCATTGTGGCCGTGCGATGGTACGTAGGTGCAAGGGCGTGGCCTGTGTGTTGACAATTTGCACTTGGGCGTGTGCATTAGCATGTGGTCTCATGTCACGGGCTGTCCGGTGGCTCCACGTGCATGCAGGGAGGGCGGTTTGCCCTCTTGCACAGCTTTGTGGGAGAGAGAAAGCATGAATGTGGCAGGCTTATGTGTAACTTTACCTTGATATTAAGTTCCCTTCTCCACGATGTCGCCTGCTGTCCTCCCCTTTTCCAGCAGGTTGCAGAAGCGTAGCTCTGCTTTTGGTGCTTGCTCTTAGTGTCCCAGAATAATCATCTGTCCTTTTTTTTCCAGTTATTGCTCAATTACGCTGTGAGTTAATTTACCCTCAGCCGTGGATCCAGGGTGTGTGCACATCCAATTTCTAGCACGCTGTGGCAGGCGCAGGCAGTGGATGGGGCAACCCGGTCACGGGGGCTCACTGACGGGAAGCAGGCGGGGGGAGCTGTCGCGGGCCGGCGGGCCCAGATGCGGCCAGGGAGACGCGTGGGCGGGCTCAGGCCAAATCGTTCTTGATGTGGGCAGTCAGGGCCTCCGGAGGCAGCACGCGTTGGATAGACTGGAGCAGTGCGGGTGGGCATCGCAAGCTCCCCGCAGGACACCACATGGCAGCAGGCAGCAGAGGGGGCAGGGCAGTGGGGGTGGGCTCAGTACAGTCCCAGCAGGAACCAGGAAGGGAGGCCAAAACATGCGAGGGGTGCTACCGGCCTCGTCGCCAATGTAGCGCGGCGGGGCCTGGGGTAAAGTTAGGCTGCAGCAGCGCAATAATTATACATAAGACAGGTGGTTTGACTCTCATGGCCAGAAGACCCCAAGCGGTCTCCGGGCGTTTATTCATCCCCTCGGGTCGAGCCCGCCCGAGGGGTGGATAGATGTGTGTAGACTGCAACAATGTTGTAGTGGGCCCGGATGGCTCTCTACACATTGAATGAGGTACAATGATTAATGAAATGTAAATCCATCCAAGGCTATGTTGTGAATCATAAACACTGTACACACCATTACCAAAAAAGAAGTTATTATAAGGCATTCTAGGGCGCCAAGAGATCGGTCTTGCGACGCAATAACTGAACACTGATATTGATTTAGGTGTGGAGGCAATGTGTCGACGAGCTCTCCACACTCTGAGGGCCAAAACTGCTCTGTGGGAACTCAGCTTGCCTGCTCCCCCAGCCACTGCACCACCGCCTCTCCGCTCGCACCACTGAACAGAGACCTGTGCTGGAAACGGAACCGGAACTGGAACTCTTGTAACGAGTTAGAGATGTGCCCTTCACTGTTAAACAACAGGCTGCTCCATTAAGGGTTAAGCTGACCAAAATCTCTAACATGCACACGCTGTGCCTTTAAGAGAGGAAGAGCTTGCTGGTCTTGCTGTAGTCTCTTGGAAACGCATGATGCTCTGCCCACCTCAAGCATACACCAGGAGGAACACACTTTGCATACCTGGACACAGGCAAGTCAGTGCGCACTCGTATTGAGCACCCAGTGCAAGTCGTTGGCAGTATAAGTAATATCTCCCAACGAAATGCTGCTCCAAAACGGCGTGCATGTGCTGCCAGCTGTGCTTGATGCCTTGACTGCCTCAATACCACACACAAGCCGCTGCCTCACAAACAGTGATGTCAAATACCTTAGTATGAAGGAAAGGTATCTTACAGGAAAGCATGTGCTGAATGCATACACATGAGTGTAAGAATGAAAGAATATACCTGCACTTGAACCCTACACCAAACACTGATGGCGGCTCCCTCGGCTGGTCAGGGTCTTCAGCTGTCTGCCAGGTGCAGCATCACAGATCACACACTCGACAGGTGTCAGCCGGCTCTTAGCTCCTGCGCTACAATTTCTGCTCGGTGCCGCCTCTGCTTCTGCCGCTGGGCCGCAGGGCCGGTCCAGCGCATTATGCACAACAGCCCTCAACCCCAGGCTACACGGTGTCTCAGGCAGCCAATCCAGATGCTGCATTAGTAGCGCCAGGATTGGCTAGGGAATGGAGATGGCCCACCCATTAGGAGACCGGGGGCTGCTGCATGAAGCAACCCTCGGCTTCTCGGGTCCCCCTCACTCTCCTATGGTAGTAGGTGGCTGGCCTGTAGTGCCATGTTCGGGCTGATCATAAATATGACCAGCGCAAAATCGAGCATGTGCACACTATTACAAGTGCTGCTGTCAGCCTGCTGTCACTCAACCCTTGCTGTCGCAGACAGTCACGCCTCGCCCACACTCCCTTCAGCAGACGATTGCCTGAGACTACCAGTGCCGACTGCGAGTGGAGCGACAAGCGACTAGTAGTCAACAATTATCTGAACTACTCGTTGCTTGCCCCTTGCATTAATGGGGCCATGTGGCGCGTGGGGCAACGCCCCAGTACCCCAATGGATGCACCACCACTGCCTTGTAACCTGACCAATGCTGGCGCAGACTTTTGAATGACATCAGTGCTGCTCCTTTCTACTGACCCCTCCTTTACAATCTGTGTTTGTCATACACCTGCTGTTTCCACCAATCCCAGCGTGGCTCACTGTGACGTCAGTGCAACTCCGGCAACTGACCCTCCCTTTACAAGGTAATGCGTACACTTCTTTTCTTTTCTTTTTCTTTCAAAATGAAATTTATTAACAATGTCATAAAACGTTCTCTACTCTGTCTGTTTCACTAAATCAAAGGAAAGTTAATTTCTTTTCTCTGCAAGTAAAACCTTCTTCTCACACTTCTTTTGGTAAGACCTTCTGTTTACTTCTCATACACTGTGAATGAAACTTTCCGTTTACCCCTCAATCAAGCTTGGAAGAACCTACTACTCCTTTGATGTTACCCTTACTAGTCGATATAAGACCAAAGTTTCATCAGAGAACTTCTTAAATATCAATCACTCTCACTTTCACATGAAATAGTCCCTACTTCAACACTGCCAGACCTTCCTAGCTTCTCAGTTTTATTCCAACAGACAAGTAACCTCGCTGCAGTGTGGTTTCTATCACCACCCGCTATTCACTTTTCACCGGGAAATTCTGGACAACTATAATAAAATGTAACACAACAATAATGAATGATCAATACTTATCAACAAACTACGTTGGCAAGATATGCTCAGACGTGGGTCCCTTGCTTACTTTGCCACTGGATTCAAGCTAGCCTGGCTGATGAAGGGTGTTACCCAGAAACCGGTCCCAGGATGCTTGTTTCCGGATCAGGGAAGCCCTGGCTTGGCAGTTCGTGCTGGGCTGTTCCCACGAGGAACAACGTCAAGACTGATTTGCATATAGCTTGGTCTGAACTGAGGTGGTGAATGGAGCTAAAGAATGATGATGGATTCAACCCAGATCAGTGACTGGGGGTGAGTGTCTAAAAAGTTTCAGCACTCCATCCATCATCTCCTTCTGTTTGCTTTGTTCGCCCATAGTTGGCAGGGTATGCCCAGACGTGGGTCCCTTGTTCACTTTGTCACTGGAGTCAAACTAGCCTGGCTGATGAAGGGTGTTACACAGAAACTGGTCCCAGGATGCCTGTTTCCGGTTCAGGGAAGACCTCGCTTGGCCGTTTGGGATGGACTGTTCCTTTGAGGAACAGGGTCAAGAATGATTTGCATATAGCCTGGTCTAAACTGAGGTGGATAAGTGAGCTAAAGAATGATGACGGATTCAACCCAGATGTGTGACTGGGGGTGACTGTCTGAAAAGTTTCAGCTTTTAATCCATCATCTCCTTGTGTTTGCTTAATTCGCCCTAAGTTGGCAGGGTATGCCCAGACGTGGGACCCTTGCTCACTTTGCCACTGGATTCAAGCTAGCCTGGCTGATGAAGGGTGTTACCCAGACACTGGTCCTAGGATGCTTTTTCCTGTTTAGGGAAGACCTGGCTTGGCAGATTGGGCAGGACTGTTCCCAAGAAAACAGGGTCAAGACCGATTTGCATATAGCTCAGTCTGAACTGAGGTGACTTAGTGAGCTAAAGAATTATGATGGATTCAACCCCGATCTGTGACTGGGGGTGAGTGTCTGAAAGGTTTCAGCGCTCCGTCCATCATCTTCTTGTGTTTGCTTTGTTCACCCTAATTTGGCAGGGTATACCCAAACGTGGGCCCCCTGCTCACTTTGCCACTGGATTCAAGCTAGCCTGGCTGATGAAGGGTTTTACCCAGACACTGATCCTAGGATGCTTGTTTCAGGTTCAGGGAAGACCTGGCTTGGCAGTTCGGGAAGGACTGTTCCCATGAGAAGAGGGTCAAGACTGATTTGCATGTAGCTCAGAATGAACTGAGTTGGCTAGGTGAGCTAAAGAATGATGATGTATTCAACCCCGATCAGTGACTGGGGGTGAGTGTCTGAAAGGTTTCAGCGCTCCGTCCATCATCTCCTTGTGTTAGCTTTGTTCACCCTAAGTTTGCAGGGTGTGCCCAGACGTGGGTCCCTTGCTAACTTTGCCACTGGATTCAAGCTAGCCAGGCTGATAAAGGGTGTTTCCCAGAAACCGGTCCTAGGATGCTAGTTTCCAGTTCAGAGAAGCCCTGGCATGGCAGTTTGTGCTGGGCCATTTCCATGTGGAACACGGTCGAGACTGATTTGCATATAGTTCGGTCTGAACTGAGGTGGCGAATGGAGCTAAAGATTGATGATGGATTCAACCCAGATCTGTGACTAGGGGTGAGTGTCTGAAAAGTTTCAGCGCTCCGCCCATCATCTCCTTCTGTTTGCTTTGTTCGCCCTAAGTTGGCAGGGTTTGCCCAGACGTTGTTCCCTTGCTCACTTTGTCACTGGATTCAAACTAGCCTAGCTGATGAAGGGTGTTACACAAGAAACCGGTCCCAGGATGCTTATTTCCAGTTCAGGGAAGACCTGGCTTGGCAGTTTGGAGAGGACTGTTCCCATGAGAACAGGGTCAAGACTGATTTGCATAAATCTCAGTCTGAACTGAGGTGGCTAGGTGAGCTAAAGAATGATGATGGATTCAACCCCGATCAGTGACGAGGTGAGTGTCTGAAAAGTTTCAGCACTCCATCCATCATCTCCTTGTGTTTGCTTTGTTCACCCTAAGTTGGCAGGGTATGCCCAGACATGGGTCCCTTGCTCAGATTGCCACTGGATTCAAGCTAGCTTGGCTGATGAAGGGTGTTACCCAGAAACCGGTCCCAGGATGCTTGTTTCCAGTTCAGGGAAGCCCTGGTTTGGCAGTTCGTGCTGGGCTGTTCCCATGAGGAACACAGTCAAGACTGATTTGAATATAACTTGGTCTGAACTGAGTGGTGAATGGAGCTAAAGAATGATGATGGATTCAACCCAGATCTGTGACTGGGGGTGAGTGTCTGAAAGGTTTCAGCACTCCTTCCATCATCTCCTTCTGTTTGCTTTGTTCGCCCATAGTTGGCAGGGTATGCCCAGACGTGGGTCCCTTGTTCACTTTGTCACTGGATTCAAACTAGCCTGGCTGATGAAGGGTGTTACACAGAACTGGTCCCAGGATGCCTGGTTCCGGTTAAGGGAAGACCTCGCTTGGCAGTTTGGGATGGACTGTTCCTTTGAGGAACAGGGTCAAGAATGATTTGCATATAGCCTGGTCTAAACTGAAGTGGATAAGTGAGCTAAAGAATGATGACAGATTCAACCCAGATCTGTGACTGGGGGTGACTGTCTGAAAAGTTTCAGCTTTTAATCCATCATCTCCTTGTGTTTGATTAATTCACCCTAAGTTGGCAGGGTATGCCCAGACGTGGGTCCCTTGCTCACTTTGCCACTGGATTCAAGATAGCCTGGCTGATGAAGGGTGTTACCCAGATACTGGTCCTAGGATGCTTGTTTCCAGTTTAGGGAAGATCTGGCTTGGCAGATCGGGCAGGACTGTTCCCATGAAAACAGGGTCAAGACTGATTTTCATATAGCTCAGTCTGAACTGAGGTGGCTAGGTGAGCTAAAGAATGATGATAGATTCAACCCCGAATTGTGACTGGGCGTGAGTGTCTGAAGGTTTCAGCGCTCCCTTCATCATCTCCTTGTGTTTGCTTTGTTCAGCCTAATTTGGCAGGATATACCCAAACGTGGGTCCCTAGCTCACTTTGCCACTGGATTCAAGCTAGCCTGGCTGATGAAGGGTGTTACCCAGACACTGATCCTAGGATGCTTGTTTCAGGTTCAGGGAAGACCTGGCTTGGCAGTTCAAGCTGAACTGTTCCCATGAGAACAGGGTCAAGACTGATTCAAGACTGATTTGCATGTAGCTCAATCTGAACTGAGGTGGCTAGGTGAGCTATAGAATGATGATGGATTTAACCCCGATCTGTGACTGGGGGTGAGTGTCGGAAAGGTTTCTAGGCGCTGTCCATCATCTCCTTGTGTTAGCTTTGTTCACCCTAAGTTGGCAGGGTGTGCCCAGACGTGGGCAACTCGCTCAGTTTGCCACTGGATTCAAGCTAGCCTGGCTGAAAAAGGGTGTTACCCAGAAACTGGTCCCAGGATGCTTGTTTCCAGTTCAGAGACGCCCTGCCTTGGCAGTTCATTCTGGGCCGTTTCCATGAGGAACACGGTCAAGACTGATTTGCATATCGTTCGGTCTGAACTGAGGTGGCGAATGGAGCTAAAGAATGATGATGGATTCAACCCAGATCTGTGACTGGGGGTGAGTGTCTGAAAAGTTTCAGCGCTCCGTCCATCATCTCCTTCTGTTTGCTTTGTTCGCCCTAAGTTGGCAGGGTATGCCCAGACCTGGGTCCCTTGCTCACTTTGTCACTGGATTCAAACAAGCCTAGCTGATGAAGGGTGTTACCCAGAAATCGGTCCCAAGATGCTTGTTTCCGGTTCAGGGAAGACCTGGCTTGGGAGTTTGGGGTGGACTGTTCCCATGAGAACAGGGTCAAGATTGATTTGCATATAGCTCAGTCTGAACTGAGGTGGCTAGGTGAGCTAAAGAATGAGGTTGGATTCAACCTGGATCTGTGACGGGGTGAGTGTCTGAAATGTTTCAGCACTTCATCAATCATCTCCTTGTGTTTGCTTTGTGCACCCTAAATTGGCAGGGTATGCCCCGACATGGGTCCCTTGCTCCCTTTGCCACTGGATTCAAGCTAGCCTGGCTTATCAAGGGTGTTACCCAGACACTGGTCCTAGGATGCTTGTTTCTGGTTCAGGGAATACCTCGCTTGGCAGTTGGGCAGGATTGTTCTCATGAGAACAGGGTCAAGACTGATTTGCATATAGCTCAGTCTGAACTGAGCTGACTAGGTGAGCTAAAGAATGATGATGGATTCAACCCTGATCTGTGACTGGGGGTGAGTGTCTGAAAGGTTTCAGTGCTCCGTCCATCATTTCCTTGGGTTTGCTTCGTTCACCCTTAGTTGGCAGGGTGTGCCCAGACGTGGGTCCCTCGCTCACTTTGCCACTGGATTCAAGCTAGCCTGGCTGATGAAGGGTGTTACCCAGAAACCAGTCCCAGATGCTTCTTTCCAATTCAGGGAAGACCTTGCTTGGCAGTTCGTTCTGGGCTTTTCTCATGAGGAACACGGTCAAGACTGATTTGCATATAGCTCGGTCTGAACTGAGGTGGCGAATGGAGCTAAAGAATGATGATGGATTCAACCCAGATCTGTGACTGGGGGTGAGTGTCTGAAAAGTTTCAGCGCTCCATCCATCATCTCCTTCTGTTTGCTTTGTTTGCCCTAAGTTGGCAGGGTATGCCAAGACGTGAGTCCCTTGCTCAATTTGTCACTGGATTCAAACTAGCCTGTCTGATGAAGTGTGTTATCCAGAAACCGGTCCCAGTATGCTTGTTTACCGTTTAGGGAAGACTTGGCTTGGCAATTTGGGGTGGACTGTTCCTATGACAAACAGGGTCAAGACTGATTTGCATATAGCTCAGTCTGAACTGAGGTGGCTAGGTGCGCTAAAGAATGATGAAGGATTCAACCCCGAACCCCATAGCCATCCCGGACACCCAGTGGCGTAACAAAACATGAGGGGGCCCCCCTGCAAACTACATGGAGGGGGCCCCCCTCCCATTCTCCGTGCCAGTCTAGAGCTCTCAGGCCAGCGACCGGCCATACTGCAGGGGATGCGGGGCGATTGTTATGCCACTGTCACCAATACAGCCGTTATAAGTAACACTTACCTTGCATCCTTCTCCTCTCTGCCTTGCACCCTTCTCCCCCTCCACCTTGCACCCTTCTCCCCTGCCGCCTTGCACCCTTCTCTACCCTGCATCCTTCTCCCCTCTGCCTTGCACCCTTTTCCCCTCTGCCTTGCACCCATCTCCCCTTTGCCTTTTACCCTTCTCCCCTTTGCCTTGCACCCTTCTCCTCTCTTCCTTGCACCCTTCTCACCTCTGCCTTGCACCCTTCTCACCTCTGCCTTGCACCCATCTCTACCTTGCACCCTTCTCCTCTCTTCCTTGCACCCTTCTTCCCTCTGCCTTTCACCCGTCTCCCATCTGCCATGCACCCTTCTCCCCCTCCACCTTGCACCCTTCTCTACCTTGCACCCTGCTCCTCTCTGCCTTGCTCCCTTCTCCCCTCTGCCTTGCACCCTTCTCCCCTCTGCCTTGCACCCTTCTCCCCTCTGCCTTGCACCCTTCTTCCCTCTGCCTTGCACCCTTCTCTACCTTGCACCCTTCTCCTCTCTCCCTTGCACCCTTCTCCCCTCTGCCTTGCACCCTTCTCCCCTCTGCCTTGCACCCTTCTCCCCTCTGCCTTGCACCCTTCTCCCCTCTGCCTTGCACCCTTCTCCCCTCTGCCTTGCACCCTTCTCCCCTCTGCCTTGCACCCTTCTCCCCTCCGCCTTGCACCCTTCTCCACTCTGCCTTGCACCCTTCTCCACTCTGCCTTGCACCCTTCTCCCCCTCCGCCTTGCACCCTTCTCTACCTTCCACCCTTCTCCTCTCTTCCTGGCACCCTTCTCCTCTTTGCCTTGCACCCTTCTCCTCTTTGCCTTGCACCCTTCTCTTCTCTGCCTTGCACACTTCTCCCCTCTGCCTTGCACCCTTCTCCCCTCTGCCTTTCACCCTTCTCCCATCTGCCTTTCACCCTTCTCCCCTCTGCCATGCACCCTTCTCCCCTCTGCCTTGCACCCTTCTCTACCATGCATCCTTCTCCCCCTCTGCCTTGCACCCTTCTCCTCTCTGCCTTGCACCCTTCTCCTCTCTGCCTTGCACCCTTCTCCCCTCTGCCTTGCACCCTTCTCCCCTCTGCCTTGCACCCTTCTCCCCTCTGCCTTGCACCCTTCTCCCCACTGCCTTGCACCCTTCTCCCCACTGCCTTGCACCCTTCTCTACCATGAATCCTTCTCCCCCTCTCCCTTGCACCCTTCTCCCCTCTGCCTTGCACCCTTCTCCCCTCCGCCTTGCACCCTTCTCCCCTTCGCCTTGCACCCTTCTCCCCTCCGCCTTGCACCCTTCTCCCCTCTACCTTGCACCCTTCTCCCCCTCCGCCTTGCACCCTTCTCTACCTTCCACCCTTCTCCTCTCTTCCTTGCACCCTTCTCCTCTTTGCCTTGCACCCTTCTCTTCTCTGCCTTGCACACTTCTCCCCTCTGCCTTGCACCCTTCTCCCCTCTGCCTTGCACCCTTCTCCTCTCTGCCTTGCACCCTTCTCCTCTCTGCCTTGCACCCTTCTCCTCTCTGCCTTGCACCCTTCTCCTCTCTGCCTTTCACCCTTCTCCCCTCTGCCTTTCACCCTTATCCCATCTGCCATGCACCCTTTTCCCCCTCTGCCTTGCACCCTTCTCTACCTTGCGCCCTTCTCCTCTCTCCCTTGCACCCTTCTCCTCTCTGCCTTGCACCCTTCTCCCCTCTGCCTTGCACCCTTCTCCCCTCTGCCTTGCACCCTTCTCCCCTCTGCCTTGCACCCTTCTCCCCTCTGCCTTGCACCCTTCTCCCCTCTGCCTTGCACCCTTCTCCCCTTCACCTTGCACCCTTCTCCTCTCCGCCTTGCACCCTTCTCCCCTCCGCCTTGCACCCTTCTCCTATCTGCCTTGCACCCTTCTCCCCTCCGCCTTGCACCCTTCTCCTCTCTACCTTGCACCCTTCTCCCCCTCCGCTTTGCACCCTTCTCTACCTTGCACCCTTCTCCTCTCTTCCTTGCACCCTTCTCCTCTTTGCCTTGCACCCTTCTCCTCTTTGCCTTGCACCCTTCTCCTCTTTGCCTTGCACCCTTCTCTGCCTTGCATCCTTCTCCTCTTTGCCTTGCACCCTTCTCCTATCTGCCTTGCACCCTTCTCCCCTCCGCCTTGCACCCTTCTCCCCTCCGCCTTGCACACTTCTCCCCTCCGCCTTGCACCCTTCTCCCCTCCGCCTTGCACCCTTCTCCCCTCCGCCTTGCACCCTTCTCCTCTCTACCTAGCACCCTTCTCCCCCTCCGCCTTGCACCCTTCTCTACCTTGCACCCTTCTCCTCTCTTCCTTGCACCCTTCTCTTCTTTGCCTTGCACCCTTCTCCTATCTGCCTTGCACCCTTCTCCCCTCTGCCTTGCACCCTTCTCCTCTCTGCCTTGCACCCTTCTCCCCTCTGCCTTGCACCCTTCTCCCCTCTGCCTTGCACCCTTCTCCCCTCCGCCTTGCACCCTTCTCTACCTTGCACCCTTCTCCTCTCTTCCTTGCACCCTTCTCTTCTTTGCCTTGCACCCTTCTCCTATCTGCCTTGCACCCTTCTCCCCTCTGCCTTGCACCCTTCTCCTCTCTGCCTTGCACCCTTCTCCCCTCTGCCTTGCACCCTTCTCCCCTCTGCCTTGCACCCTTCTCCCCTCCGCCTTGCACCCTTCTCCCCTCTGCCTTGCACCCTTCTCCTCTCTACCTAGCACCCTTCTCCCCCTCCGCCTTGCACCCTTCTCTACCTTGCACCCTTCTCTTCTTTGCCTTGCACCCTTCTCCTATCTGCCTTGCACCCTTCTCCCCTCTGCCTTGCACCCTTCTCCTCTCTGCCTTGCACCCTTCTCCTCTCTGCCTTGCACCCTTCTCCCCTCCGCCTTGCACCCTTCTCCCCTCCGCCTTGCACCCTTCTCCTCTCTACCTAGCACCCTTCTCCCCCTCCGCCTTGCACCCTTCTCTACCTTGCACCCTTCTCCTCTCTTCCTTGCACCCTTCTCTTCTTTGCCTTGCACCCTTCTCCTATCTGCCTTGCACCCTTCTCCCCTCTGCCTTGCACCCTTCTCCTCTCTGCCTTGCACCCTTCTCCCCTCTGCCTTGCACCCTTCTCCCCTCTGCCTTGCACCCTTCTCTACCATGCATCCTTCTCCCCCTCTGCCTTGCACCCTTCTCCCCCTCTGCCTTGTACCCTTCTCGGCCCCCCATGGTGTGTTCTAACAAGCGTGCTTACCTGAGGGCACCATTTTGCTGCCTCATCCCTTCTCATGTGAGCTTTGCCCTGGAGAACACTCTGTCTGGGGGCCCCCACTCCCACCCTTGTCAGGGTCCCGAGCACTGCTCTGTGCTGTCTCTTGCTCTTGCTCTCTGAGGTCCCCACCCCATCCTTGTCCCTGTCTCTTCTCTTGTGGTGTGGGCCCCCCACCCTCTCTTCTCTTCTATTGTGGGGTGGGCCCCCCACCCTCTCTTCTCTTCTATTGTGGGGTGGGCCCCCCACCCCATCCTTGTCCCTGTCTCTTCTTGTCCCTGTCTCTTCTCTTCTCTTGTGGGGTGGAGCCCCCACCCCATCCTTGTCCCTGTCTCTTCTCTTCTATTGTGGGGTGGGCCCCCCACCCTCTCTTCTCTTCTATTGTGGGGTGGGCCCCCCACCCCATCCTTGTCCCTGTCTCTTCTGTTCTCTTATGGGTGGGCCCCCCACCCCATCCTTGTCCCTGTCTCTTCTCGGATGGGGGCCTGTCCCTGTCTCTTCTCTTCTCTTGTGGGGTGGGGCCCCCACCCCATCCTTGTCCCTGTCTCTTCTCTTCTCTTGTGGGGTGGGCCCCGCACCCCATCCTTGTCTGTCTCTTCTCGCATGGGGGCCTGTCCCTGTCTCTTCTCTTGTGGGGTGGGCCCCCCACCCCATCCTTGTCCCTGTCTCTTCTCTGATGGGGGCCTGTCCCTGTCTCTTCTCTACTCTTGTGGGGTGGGCCCCCCAACCCCTTCCTTGTCCCTGTCTCTTCTCTTCTCTTGTGGGGTGGGGCCCCCTTGTCCCTGTCTCTTCTCTTCTCCTGTGGGGTGGGCCCCCCACCCCACCCCATCCTTGTCCCTGTCTCTTCTCTTTTCTTGTGGGGTGGGCTATGTTTATGGAGAGAGTGGGGGCCGGGCTCTGTGCTGCCTCAGAGGAGCAGTGGAGACTGCTGTCTCTGGGGCCCCCATCCTCTTTCCGGGACTGCCTCTGGCTCTGGCTGAAGTGAAACAATGTATATTGATACTTTGTTTCTCTTCAGTCAGAGGGAGGGGGCGAAGGGCTCTGAGCAGGCTGCACCTGCTTCAGATGCAGAGGGAGAGAGGCTTGCTTCAGCGCAGACCTCTCTCACAGCTCTCAGAAGAGCTGAGGGGGCCGAGGACCCCTGGGGGCCCCTTCATTAACTATAGAGAGTGAGGCCCCCCCGCAGTGCGGGGTCTGCGGGGGCGTTTGTTACGCCCCTGCGGACACCTACTAGATCATCCGAAAGGACCGCATCAACCAAACTGGAGGAGGCATCGCCATCGTCCATAAGAACACCATCCGCAGCACGACCAGCTCCGAGGATAACCTCGCTACCGCCGAACATCTTCACTTCCAGATTCACACCGACCCCAAAACCACACTCAGAGGCACCCTTATCTACAGACCCCCAGGACCCCGCTCACAATTCAGTGAAGACATCGCTGACTTCATCAGCCCACATGCCCTCCCATCCGAGAACTACATTCTACTGGGAGACCTCAACTTCCACCTAGACAAGAAAAACGACAATAACACCACCACCCTTCTGGACAACCTTTCCAATCTCGGATTCAAACAACTCATTGACACACCCACCCACTCTGCCGGACACACGCTTGACCCTATCTTCACCTCCAGCAAGCACATCTCCTTCAATCACACCACAGCTCTCCATTGGACGGACCACAGCTGCGTTCACTTCCACTACAAAAAATCCACGACCCATAACCCCCCACAACCAATTCCCCGAAGAAACTGGAACAAAATCACCACAGACCAGCTCTTCTCGTCGCTTCAACAAAACCCCCCTGCCAATTCATCGGACCCTAACCAAGCAGCTACCAACCTCACACAATGGATCACCCACAGCGCAGACGAACTAGCACCCTTGAAAAACCATCTAATCAAGCAAGGTAACAAAAAAGCCCCCTGGTTCAATGATGACCTTAAGAAATCCAAGAAGTTCTGTCGGACTCTCGAGAAAACCTGGAGAACAAACCCTACCACTGACAACCTGGCCTCCTTCAAGAACGCCACCCGCAAACACCACCAACTCATCCGATCCACCAAGAAATCAGCATTTAAGGATCGACTTGACAACAATGCCCAAAACAGCAAGGAACTATTCAACATCGTCAAAGAATTCACTAACCCCTCTGCAGGCACTAACGACATCACCCCCTCCCAAGACCTCTGCGACTTTCTATCATCATTCTTCCACAACAAAATCGCCGAAATACATAACAGCTTTCAAAACCAGTCCGAATACCAGCCCACTCCACCCACCTCCAAACCAAAACCCCCCTCTAACAACCTTTGCTTCTGGAACCCAATCACCACTGAAGACACCATCCGCCTGATGAATTCCATCCACTCAGGATCGCCAACTGACCCTTGTCCCCACCACATCTTCAACAAAGCAGACTCCATCATCGCACCCCATCTCCGAGACGTCATCAACTGCTCCCTCAACTCAGCCACCTTCCCGGAAAACTGGAAACATGCCGAACTCAGCACCCTTCTGAAGAAACCTACGGCTGACCCAACCGAACTTAAGAACTACAGCCCCATCTCGCTCCTCCCATTCCCCGCCAAAGTCATCGAGAAAGCCGTCAACAGTCAGCTGGCCGCCTTCCTCGAATCCAACAAATCCCTCGACTCCTCTCAATCAGGCTTCCGAGCCAAACACAGCACCGAAACCGCCCTCATCGCAGCAACAGATGATATCCGATCACTACTGGACAACGGAGAAACAGTTGCTCTCATCTTACTTGACCTCTCCGCAGCCTTCGACACAGTCTGTCATAGCACCCTCATACAACGCCTCAGCAACATCGGAATACAAGAAAAAGCACTGGACTGGATCATATCGTTCCTCACCGGAAGAACCCAGAGAGTCCGCCTCCCCCCTTTCAAATCAGAGGCCACCGAAGTCATCCGCGGCGTACCACAAGGATCATCACTCAGCCCCACCCTCTTCAACGTATACATGAGTCCCCTCGCATCCATCGCGCGCCAACACAACCTCAACATCATCTCCTACGCAGACGACACCCAGCTGATCCTCTCCCTCACCAAAGACCCAAACACCGCCAAAACCAACTTACACGAAGGAATGAAAGAAGCAGCCGAGTGGATGAAGAACAGCCGGTTAAAACTAAACTCGGACAAAGCAGAAGTCCTCATCTTAGGATCATCCCCCTCTGCCTGGGACGACTCATGGTGGCCACCGGCCCTCGGAACCGCACCCACACCTACGGACCACGCACGTAACCTGGGCTTCATCCTGGACTCCTCCCTCTCGATGACCAGACAAGTCAACGCCGTCTCATCTTGCTTCAACATCCTACGAATGCTCAAAAAAATCTTCCCTTGGATCCCCACCGAAACAAGAAGGACAGTCACCCACGCACTGGTCACAAGCCGTTTGGATTACGGCAACACCCTTTACGCCGGAACCACAGCCAAACTATAGAAAAAACTCCAACGCATCCAAAACGCCTCATCCAGACTCATTTTAGACATCCCTCGGCAAGCTCACATTTCCGACCACCTGAAAGACCTCCATTGGCTCCCTGTCAACAAGAGAATAACGTTCCGTCTCCTCACCCACGCACACAAAGCCCTCTACGACCTAGGACACGAATGCCTCAACACGCGTCTATCCTTCTACACCCCCTCCCGCCAACTACGATCGTCCAATCAAGCCCTCGCCGCAATTCCGCGCATCCACAGATCCACCATGGGGGGAAGATCATTCTCCTACTTAGCGGCTAAAACCTGGAATTCTCTCCCCACCCACCTCCGCCTCACTCAGAACCATCTCTCTTTCAGAAAGCAAGTAAAAACCTGGATATTCGATAAGTAAATTACCTGCCTCCCTCAAGCGCCTTGAGACCCTCTGGGTGAGTAATGCGCTATACATATTTTGGAACTTGAACTTGAACTTGAACTGTGACTGGGGGTGAGTGTTTGAAAGGTTTCAGCGCTCCGTCCATCATCTCCTTGTGTTTGCTTTGTTCAGCCTAAGTTGGCAGGATATACCCAATCGTGGGTCCCTAGCTCACTTTGCCACTGGATTCAAGCTAGCCTGGCTGATGAAGGGTGTTACCCAGACACTGTTCCTAGGATGCTTGTTTCAGGTTCAGGGAAGACCTGGCTTGGCAGTTCGGGCAGGACTGTTCCCATGAGAACAGGGTCAAGACTGATTCAAGACTGATTTGCATGTAGCTCAATCTGAACTGAGGTGGCTAGGTGAGCTATAGAATGATGATGGATTCAACCCCGATCTGTGACTGGGGGTGAGTGTCTGAAAGGTTTCTGTGCTCCGTCCATCATCTCCTTGTGTTAGCTTTGTTCACCCTAAGTTGGCAGGGTGTGCCCAGACGTGGGCCCCTCGCTCAGTTTGCCACTGGATTCAAGCTAGCCTGGCTGAAAAAGGGTGTTACCCAGAAACTGGTCCCAGGATGCTTGTTTCCAATTCAGAGAAGCCCTGCCTTGGCAGTTCATTCTGGGCCGTTTCCATGAGGAAGACTGATTGGCATATAGTTCGGTCTGAACTGAGGTGGCGAATGGAGCTAAAGAATGATGATGGATTCAACACAGATCTGTGACTGGGGGTGAGTGTCTGAAAAGTTTCAGCGCTCTGTCCATCATCTCCTTCTGTTTGCTTTGTTCACCCTAAGTTGGCAGGGTATGCACCTGACGTGGGTCCCTTGCTCACTTTGTCACTGGATTCAAACAAGCCTAGCTGATGAAGGGTGTTACCCAGAAATCGGTCCCAGGATGCTTGTTTCCGGTTCAGGGAAGACCTGGCTTGGGAGTTTGGGGTGGACTGTTCCCATGAGAACAGGGTCAAGATTGATTTGCATATAGCTCTGTCTGAACTGAGGTGGCTAGGTGAGCTAAAGAATGATGATGGATTCAACCCGGATCTGTGACGGGGTGAGTGTCTGAAAGATTTCAGCACTTCATCAATCATCTCCTTGTGCTTGCTTTGTGCACCCTAAATTGGCAGGGTATGCCCCGACATGGGTCCCTTGCTCCCTTTGCCACTGGATTCAAGCTAGCCTGGCTTATCAAGGGTGTTACCCAGACACTGGTCCTAGGATGCTTGTTTCTGGTTCAGGGAATACCTCGCTTGGCAGTTGGGCAGGAATGTTCTCATGAGAACAGGGTCAAGAC
>NW_028241588.1:0-62000 GCF_964263255.1 Lissotriton vulgaris
ACTCCCTCCCTTCCATCCCTCCCTCCCTCCCACCAGGGCCGGAACAGAGTGTTACCTTCCCACCTATCCCTTCCGTCACTCTATCCTTCACTCCCTCCCTTCCATCCCTCCCTCCCTCCCACCAGGGCCGGAACAGAGTGTTACCTTACCACCTATCCCTTCCGTCCCTCTATCCTTCACTCCCTCCCTTCCATCCCTCCCTCCCTCCCACCAGGGCCGGAACAGAGTGTCACCTTCCCACCTATCCCTTCCGTCCCTCTATCCTTCACTCCCTCCCTTCCATCCCTCCCTCCCTCCCTCCCACCAGGGCCGGAACAGAGTGTTACCTTCCCACCTATCCCTTCCGTCCCTCTATCCTTCACTCCCTCCCTTCCATCCCTCCCACCAGGGCCAGAACAGAGTGTTACCTTCCCACCTATCCCTTCCATCCCTCTATCCTTCACTCCCTCCCTTCCATCCCTCCCTCCCTCCCTCCAGGGCCGGAACAGAGTGTTACCTTCCCACCTATCCCTTCCGTCCCTCTATCCTTCACTCCCTCCCTTCCATCCCTCCCTCCCACCAGGGCCGGAACAGAGTGTTACCTTCCCACCTATCCCTTCCGTCCCTCTATCCTTCACTCCCTCCCTTCCATCCCTCCCTCCCTCCCACCAGGGCCGGAACAGAGTGTTACCTTCCCACCTATCCCTTCCGTCCCTCTATCCTTCACTCCCTCCCTTCCATCCCTCCCTCCCACCCACCAGGGCCGGAACAGAGTGTTACCTTCCCACCTATCCCTTCCGTCCCTCTATCCTTCACTCCCTCCCTTCCATCCCTCCCTCCCTCCCACCAGGGCCGTAACAGAGTGTTACCTTCCCACCTATCCCTTCCGTCCCTCTATCCTTCACTCCCTCTCTTCCATCCCTCCCTCCCTCCCACCAGGGCCGGAACAGAGTGTTACCTTCCCACCTATCCCTTCCGTCCCTCTATCCTTCACTCCCTCCTTTCCATCCCTCCCTCCCACCAGGGCCGGAACAGAGTGTTACCTTCCCACCTATCCCTTCCGTCCCTCTATCCTTCACTCCCTCCCTTCCATCCCTCCCTCCCTCCCACCAGGGCTGGAACAGAGTGTTACCTTCCCACCTATCCCTTCCGTCCCTCTATCCTTCAATCCCTCCCTTCCATCCCTCCCACCAGGGCCAGAACAGAGTTTTACCTTCCCACCTATCCCTTCCGTCCCTCTATCCATCACTCCCTCCCTTCCATCCCTCCCTCCAGGGCCAGGACAGAGTGTTACCTTCCCACCTATCCCTTCCGTCCCTCTATCCTTCACTCCCTCCCTTCCATCCCTCCCTCCCTCCCACCAGGGCCGGAACAGAGTGTTACCTTCCCACCTATCCCTTCCGTCCCTCTATCCTTCACTCCCTCCCTTCCATCCCTCCCTCCCTCCCACCAGGGCTGGAATAGAGTGTTACCTTCCCACCTATCCCTTCCGTCCCTCTATCCTTCACTCCCTCCCTTCCATCCCTCCCTCCCACCCACCAGGGCCGGAACAGAGTGTTACCTTCCCACCTATCACTTCCGTCCCTCTATCCTTCACTCCCTCCCTTCCATCCCTCCCTCCCTCCCACCAGGGCCGGAACAGAGTGTTACCTTACCACCTATCCCTTCCGTCCCTCTATCCTTCAATCCCTCCCTTCCATCCCTCCCTCCCACCAGGGCCGGACAGAGTGTTACCTTCCCACCTATCCCTTCCGTCCCTCTATCCTTCACCCCCTCCCTTCCATCCCTCCCTCCCACCAGGGCCGGAACAGAGTGTTACCTTCCCACCTATCCCTTCCGTCCCTCTATCCTTCACTCCCTCCCTTCCATCCCTCCCTCCCTCCTACCAGGGCCGGAACAGAGTGTTACCTTCCCACCTATCCCTTCCGTCCCTCTATCCTTCACTCCCTCCCATCCCTCCCTCCCTCCCACCAGGGCCGGAACAGAGTGTTACCTTCCCACCTATCCCTTCCGTCCCTCTATCCTTCACTCCCTCCCTTCCATCCCTCCCACCAGGGCCAGAACAGAGTGTTACCTTACCACCTATCCCTTCCGTCCCTCTATCCATCACTCCCTCCCTTCCATCCCTCCCTCCCTCCCTCCAGGGCCGGGACAGAGTGTTACCTTCCCACCTATCCCTTCCGTCCCTCTATCCTTCACTCCCTCCCTTCCATCCCTCCCACCAGGGCCAGAACAGAGTGTTACCTTCCCACCTATCCCTTCCGTCCCTCTATCCATCACTCCCTCCCTTCCATCCCTCCCTCCCTCCCTCCAGGGCCAGGACAGAGTGTTACCTTCCCACCTATCCCTTCCGTCCCTCTATCCTTCACTCCCTCCCTTCCATCCCTCCCTCCCTCCCACCAGGGCCGGAACAGAGTGTTACCTTCCCACCTATCCCTTCCGTCCCTCTATCCTTCACTCCCTCCCTTCCATCCCTCCCTCCCTCCCACCAGGGCTGGAACAGAGTGTTACCTTCCCACCTATCCCTTCCGTCCCTCTATCCTTCACTCCCTCCCTTCCATCCCTCCCTCCCTCCCACCAGGGCCGGAACAGAGTGTTACCTTCCCACATATCCCTTCCGTCCCTCTATCCTTCACTCCCTCCCTTCCATCCCTCCCTCCCTCCCACCAGGGCCGGAACAGAGTGTTACCTTACCACCTATCCCTTCCGTCCCTCTATCCTTCAATCCCTCCCTTCCATCCCTCCCTCCCACCAGGGCCGGAACAGAGTGTTACCTTCCCACCTATCCCTTCCGTCCGTCTATCCTTCACTCCCTCCCTTCCATCCCTCCCTCCCACCAGGGCTGGAACAGAGTGTTACCTTCCCACCTATCCCTTCCGTCCCTCTATCCTGCACTCCCTCCCTTCCATCCCTCCCTCCCTCCCTCCCTCCAGGGCCGGAACAGAGTGTTACCTTCCCACCTATCCCTTCCGTCCCTCTATCCTTCACTCCCTCCCTTCCATCCCTCCCTCCCACCAGAGCCGGAACAGAGTGTTACCTTCCCACCTATCCCTTCCATCCCTCTATCCTTCACTCCCTCCCTTCCATCCCTCCCTCCCACCAGGGCCGGAACAGAGTGTTACGTTCCCACCTATCCCTCCCGTCCCTCTATCCTTCACTCCCTCCCTTCCATCCCTCCCTCCCTTCCACCAGGGCCGGAACAGAGTGTTACCTTACCACCTATCCCTTCCGTCCCTCTATCCTTCACTCCCTCTCTTCCATCCCTCCCTCCCTCCCACCAGGGCCAGAACAGAGTGTTACCTTCCCACCTATCCCTTCTGTCCCTCTATCCTTCACTCCCTCCCTTCCATCCCTCCCTCCCAACAGGGCCAGAACAGAGTGTTACCTTCCCACCTATCCCTTCCGTCCCTCTATCCTTCACTCCCTCCCTTCCATCCCTCCCTCCCTCCCACCAGGGCCGGAACAGAGTGTTACCTTCCCACCTATCCCTTCCGTCCCTCTATCCTTCACTCCCTCCCTTCCATCCCTCCCTCCCTCCCACCAGGGCCGGAACAGAGTGTTACCTTCCCACCTATCCCTTCAGTCCCTCTATCCTTCACTCCCTCCCTTCCATCCCTCCCTCCCACCAGGGCCGGAACAGAGTGTTACCTTCCCACCTATCCCTTCCGTCCCTCTATCCTTCACTCCCTCCCTTCCATCCCTCCCTCCCACCCACCAGGGCCGGAACAGAGTGTTACCTTCCCACCTATCCCTTCCGTCCCTCTATCCTTCACTCCCTCCCTTCCATCCCTCCCTCCCTCCCACCAGGGCCGTAACAGAGTGTTACCTTCCCACCTATCCCTTCCGTCCCTCTATCCTTCACTCCCTCTCTTCCATCCCTCCCTCCCTCCCACCAGGGCCGGAACAGAGTGTTACCTTCCCACCTATCCCTTCCGTCCCTCTATCCTTCACTCCTTCACTCCCTCCCATCCCTCCCTCCCTCCCACCAGGGCCGGAACAGAGTGTTACCTTACCACCTATCCCTTCCGTCCCTCTATCCTTCACTCCCTCCCTTCACTCCCTCCCTTCCATCCCTCCCTCCCACCAGGGCTGGAACAGAGTGTTACCTTCCCACCTATCCCTTCCGTCCCTCTATCCTTCACTCCCTCCCTTCCATCCCTCCCTCTCTCCCACCAGGGCCGGAACAGAGTGTTACCTTCCCACCTATCCCTTCCGTCCCTCTATCCTTCACTCCCTCCCTTCCATCCCTCCCACCAGGGCCAGAACAGAGTGTTACCTTCCCACCTATCCCTTCCGTCCCTCTATCCTTCACTCCCTCCCTTCCATCCCTCCCTCCAGGGCCGGAACAGAGTGTTACCTTCCCACCTATCCCTTCCGTCCCTCTATCCTTCACTCCCTCCCTTCCATCCCTCCTTCCCTCCCACCAGGGCCGGAACAGAGTGTTACCTTCCCACCTATCCCTTCCGTCCCTCTATCCTTCACTCCCTCCCTTCCATCCCTCCCTCCCTCCCACCAGGGCCGGAACAGAGTGTTACCTTCCCACCTATCCCTTCTGTCCCTCTATCCTTCACTTTCTCGCTTCCATCCCTCCCTCCCTCCCACCAGGGCCGGAACAGAGTGTTACCTTCCCGCCTATCCCTTCCGTCCCTCTATCCTTCACTCCCTCCCTTCCATCCCTCCCTCCCTCCCACCAGGGCCGGAACAGAGTGTTACCTTCCCACCTATCCCTTCTGTCCCTCTATCCTTCACTCCCTCCCTTCCATTTCTCCCTCCCTCCCACCAGGGCCGGAACAGAGTGTTACCTTCCCACCTATCCCTTCCGTTCCTCTATCCTTCACTCCCTCCCTTCCATCCCTCCCTCCCTCCCACCAGGGCGGGATCAGAGTGTTACCTTCCCACCTATCCTTTCCGTCCCTCTATCCTTTACTCCCTCCCTTCCATCCCTCCCTCCCTCCCACCAGGGCCGGAACAGAGTGTTACCTTCCCACCTATCCCTTCCGTCCCTCTATCCTTCACTCCCTCCCTTCCATCCCTCCCACCAGGGCCGGAACAGAGTGTTACCTTCCCACCTATCCCTTCCGTCCCTCTATCCTTCACTCCCTCCCTTCCATCCCTCCCTCCCTCCCACCAGGGCCGGAACAGAGTGTTACCTTCCCACCTATCCCTTCCGTCCCTCTATCCTTCACTCCCTCCCTTCCATCCCTCCCTCCCTCCCTCCCTCCAGGGCCGGATTAGAGTGTTACCTTCCCACCTATCCCTTCCGTCCCTGTATCCTTCACTCCCTCCCTTCCATCCCTCCCTCCCTCCCACCAGGGCCAGAACAGAGTGTTACCTTCCCACCTATCCCTTCCGTCCCTCTATCCTTCACTCCCTCCCTTCCATCCCTCCCTCCCTCCCACCAGGGCCGGAACAGAGTGTTACCTTCCCACCTATCCCTTCCGTCCCTCTATCCTTCACTCCCTCAATTCCATCCCTCCCTCCCTCTCACCAGGGCCGGAACAGAGTGTTACCTTCCCACCTATCCCTTCCGTCCCTCTATCCTTCACTCCCTCAATTCCATCCCTCCCTCCCACCAGGGCCGGAAAAGAGTGTTACCTTCCCACCTATCCCTTCCGTCCCTCTATCCTTCACTCCCTCCCTTCCGTCCCTCCCACCAGGGCCAGAACAGAGTGTTACCTTCCCACCTATCCCTTCCGTCCCTCTATCCTTCACTCCCTCCCTTCCATCCCTCCCTCCCTCCAGGGCAGGAACAGAGTGTTACCTTCCCACCTATCCCTTCCGTCCCTCTATCCTTCACTCCCTCCCTTCCATCCCTCCCTCCCTCCCACCAGGGCCGGAACAGAGTGTTACCTTCCCACCTATCCCTTCCGTCCCTCTATCCTTCACTCCCTCCCTTCCATCCCTCCCTCCCACCAGGGCCGGAACAGAGTGTTACCTTCCCACCTATCCCTTCCGTCCCTCTATCCTTCACTCCCTCCTTTCCATCCCTCCCTCCCACCAGGGCCGGAACAGAGTGTTACCTTCCCACCTATCCCTTCCGTCCCTCTATCCTTCACTCCCTCCCTTCCATCCCTCCCTCCCTCCCACCAGGGCCGGAACAGAGTGTTACCTTCCCACCTATCCCTTCCGTCCCTCTATCCTTCACTCCCTCAATTCCATCCCTCCCTCCCACCAGGGCCGGAACAGAGTGTTACCTTCCCACCTATCCCTTCCGTCCCTCTATCCTTCACTCCCTCCCTTCCGTCCCTCCCACCAGGGCCAGAACAGAGTGTTACCTTCCCACCTATCCCTTCCGTCCCTCTATCCTTCACTCCCTCCCTTCCATCCCTCCCTCCCTCCAGGGCAGGAACAGAGTGTTACCTTCCCACCTATCCCTTCCGTCCCTCTATCCTTCACTCCCTCCCTTCCATCCCTCCCTCCCTCCCACCAGGGCCGGAACAGAGTGTTACCTTCCCACCTATCCCTTCCGTCCCTCTATCCTTCACTCCCTCCCTTCCATCCCTCCCTCCCACCAGGGCCGGAACAGAGTGTTACCTTCCCACCTATCCCTTCCGTCCCTCTATCCTTCACTCCCTCCTTTCCTTCCCTCCCTCCCACCAGGGCCGGAACAGAGTGTTACCTTCCCACCTATCCCTTCCGTCCCTCTATCCTTCACTCCCTCCCTTCCATCCCTCCCTCCCTCCCACCAGGGCTGGAACAGAGTGTTACCTTCCCACCTATCCCTTCCGTCCCTCTATCCTTCACTCCCTCCCTTCCGTCCCTCCCACCAGGGCCAGAACAGAGTGTTACCTTCCCACCTATCCCTTCCGTCCCTCTATCCATCACTCCCTCCCTTCCATCCCTCCCTCCAGGGCCAGGACAGAGTGTTACCTTCCCACCTATCCCTTCCGTCCCTCTATCCTTCACTCCCTCCCTTCCATCCCTCCCTCCCTCCCACCAGGGCCGGAACAGAGTGTTACCTTCCCACCTATCCCTTCCGTCCCTCTATCCTTCACTCCCTCCCTTCCATCCCTCCCTCCCTCCCACCAGGGCTGGAATAGAGTGTTACCTTCCCACCTATCCCTTCCGTCCCTCTATCCTTCACTCCCTCCCTTCCATCCCTCCCTCCCACCCACCAGGGCCGGAACAGAGTGTTACCTTCCCACCTATCACTTCCGTCCCTCTATCCTTCACTCCCTCCCTTCCATCCCTCCCTCCCTCCCACCAGGGCAGGAACAGAGTGTTACCTTACCACCTATCCCTTCCGTCCCTCTATCCTTCAATCCCTCCCTTCCATCCCTCCCTCCCACCAGGGCCGGACAGAGTGTTACCTTCCCACCTATCCCTTCCGTCCCTCTATCCTTCACCCCCTCCCTTCCATCCCTCCCTCCCACCAGGGCCGGAACAGAGTGTTACCTTCCCACCTATCCCTTCCGTCCCTCTATCCTTCACTCCCTCCCTTCCATCCCTCCCTCCCTCCTACCAGGGCCGGAACAGAGTGTTACCTTCCCACCTATCCCTTCCGTCCCTCTATCCTTCACTCCCTCCCATCCCTCCCTCCCTCCCACCAGGGCCGGAAGAGAGTGTTACCTTCCCACCTATCCCTTCCGTCCCTCTATCCTTCACTCCCTCCCTTCCATCCCTCCCACCAGGGCCAGAACAGAGTGTTACCTTCCCACCTATCCCTTCCGTCCCTCTATCCATCACTCCCTCCCTTCCATCCCTCCCTCCCTCCCTCCAGGGCCGGGACAGAGTGTTACCTTCCCACCTATCCCTTCCGTCCCTCTATCCTTCACTCCCTCCCTTCCATCCCTCCCACCAGGGCCAGAACAGAGTGTTACCTTCCCACCTATCCCTTCCGTCCCTCTATCCATCACTCCCTCCCTTCCATCCCTCCCTCCCTCCCTCCAGGGCCGGGACAGAGTGTTACCTTCCCACCTATCCCTTCCGTCCCTCTATCCTTCACTCCCTCCCTTCCATCCCTCCCTCCCTCCCACCAGGGCCGGAACAGAGTGTTACCTTCCCACCTATCCCTTCCGTCCCTCTATCCTTCACTCCCTCCCTTCCATCCCTCCCTCCCTCCCACCAGGGCTGGAACAGAGTGTTACCTTCCCACCTATCCCTTCCGTCCCTCTATCCTTGACTCCCTCCCTTCCATCCCTCCCTCCCTCCCACCAGGGCCGGAACAGAGTGTTACCTTCCCACATATCCCTTCCGTCCCTCTATCCTTCACTCCCTCCCTTCCATCCCTCCCTCCCTCCCACCAGGGCCGGAACAGAGTGTTACCTTACCACCTATCCCTTCCGTCCCTCTATCCTTCAATCCCTCCCTTCCATCCCTCCCTCCCACCAGGGCCGGAACAGAGTGTTACCTTCCCACCTATCCCTTCCGTCCCTCTATCCTTCACTCCCTCCCTTCCATCCCTCCCTCCCACCAGGGCCGGAACAGAGTGTTACCTTCCCACCTATCCCTTCCGTCCCTCTATCCTGCACTCCCTCCCTTCCATCCCTCCCTCCCTCCCTCCCTCCAGGGCCGGAACAGAGTGTTACCTTCCCACCTATCCCTTCCGTCCCTCTATCCTTCACACCCTCCCTTCCATCCCTCCCTCCCACCAGAGCCGGAACAGAGTGTTACCTTCCCACCTATCCCTTCCATCCCTCTATCCTTCACTCCCTCCCTTCCATCCCTCCCTCCCTCCCACCAGGGCCGGAACAGAGTGTTACCTTCCCACCTATCCCTTCCGTCCCTCTATCCTTCACTCCCTCAATTCCATCCCTCCCTCCCTCTCACCAGGGCCGGAACAGAGTGTTACCTTCCCACCTATCCCTTCCGTCCCTCTATCCTTCACTCCCTCAATTCCATCCCTCCCTCCCACCAGGGCCGGAAAAGAGTGTTACCTTCCCACCTATCCCTTCCGTCCCTCTATCCTTCACTCCCTCCCTTCCGTCCCTCCCACCAGGGCCAGAACAGAGTGTTACCTTCCCACCTATCCCTTCCGTCCCTCTATCCTTCACTCCCTCCCTTCCATCCCTCCCTCCCTCCAGGGCAGGAACAGAGTGTTACCTTCCCACCTATCCCTTCCGTCCCTCTATCCTTCACTCCCTCCCTTCCATCCCTCCCTCCCTCCCACCAGGGCCGGAACAGAGTGTTACCTTCCCACCTATCCCTTCCGTCCCTCTATCCTTCACTCCCTCCCTTCCATCCCTCCCTCCCACCAGGGCCGGAACAGAGTGTTACCTTCCCACCTATCCCTTCCGTCCCTCTATCCTTCACTCCCTCCTTTCCATCCCTCCCTCCCACCAGGGCCGGAACAGAGTGTTACCTTCCCACCTATCCCTTCCGTCCCTCTATCCTTCACTCCCTCCCTTCCATCCCTCCCTCCCTCCCACCAGGGCCGGAACAGAGTGTTACCTTCCCACCTATCCCTTCCGTCCCTCTATCCTTCACT
This sequence comes from Lissotriton vulgaris, assembly GCF_964263255.1. Classification (NCBI taxonomy): domain Eukaryota; kingdom Metazoa; phylum Chordata; class Amphibia; order Caudata; family Salamandridae; genus Lissotriton; species Lissotriton vulgaris. The sequence goes on from NW_028241588.1 coordinate 9,407, forward strand.
CCCTCAATTCCATCCCTCCCTCCCACCAGGGCCGGAACAGAGTGTTACCTTCCCACCTATCCCTTCCGTCCCTCTATCCTTCACTCCCTCCCTTCCGTCCCTCCCACCAGGGCCAGAACAGAGTGTTACCTTCCCACCTATCCCTTCCGTCCCTCTATCCTTCACTCCCTCCCTTCCATCCCTCCCTCCCTCCAGGGCAGGAACAGAGTGTTACCTTCCCACCTATCCCTTCCGTCCCTCTATCCTTCACTCCCTCCCTTCCATCCCTCCCTCCCTCCCACCAGGGCCGGAACAGAGTGTTACCTTCCCACCTATCCCTTCCGTCCCTCTATCCTTCACTCCCTCCCTTCCATCCCTCCCTCCCACCAGGGCCGGAACAGAGTGTTACCTTCCCACCTATCCCTTCCGTCCCTCTATCCTTCACTCCCTCCTTTCCTTCCCTCCCTTCCACCAGGGCCGGAACAGAGTGTTACCTTCCCACCTATCCCTTCCGTCCCTCTATCCTTCACTCCCTCCCTTCCATCCCTCCCTCCCTCCCACCAGGGCTGGAACAGAGTGTTACCTTCCCACCTATCCCTTCCGTCCCTCTATCCTTCACTCCCTCCCTTCCGTCCCTCCCACCAGGGCCAGAACAGAGTGTTACCTTCCCACCTATCCCTTCCGTCCCTCTATCCATCACTCCCTCCCTTCCATCCCTCCCTCCAGGGCCAGGACAGAGTGTTACCTTCCCACCTATCCCTTCCGTCCCTCTATCCTTCACTCCCTCCCTTCCATCCCTCCCTCCCTCCCACCAGGGCCGGAACAGAGTGTTACCTTCCCACCTATCCCTTCCGTCCCTCTATCCTTCACTCCCTCCCTTCCATCCCTCCCTCCCTCCCACCAGGGCTGGAATAGAGTGTTACCTTCCCACCTATCCCTTCCGTCCCTCTATCCTTCACTCCCTCCCTTCCATCCCTCCCTCCCACCCACCAGGGCCGGAACAGAGTGTTACCTTCCCACCTATCACTTCCGTCCCTCTATCCTTCACTCCCTCCCTTCCATCCCTCCCTCCCTCCCACCAGGGCCGGAACAGAGTGTTACCTTACCACCTATCCCTTCCGTCCCTCTATCCTTCAATCCCTCCCTTCCATCCCTCCCTCCCACCAGGGCCGGACAGAGTGTTACCTTCCCACCTATCCCTTCCGTCCCTCTATCCTTCACCCCCTCCCTTCCATCCCTCCCTCCCACCAGGGCCGGAACAGAGTGTTACCTTCCCACCTATCCCTTCCGTCCCTCTATCCTTCACTCCCTCCCTTCCATCCCTCCCTCCCTCCTACCAGGGCCGGAACAGAGTGTTACCTTCCCACCTATCCCTTCCGTCCCTCTATCCTTCACTCCCTCCCATCCCTCCCTCCCTCCCACCAGGGCCGGAAGAGAGTGTTACCTTCCCTCCTATCCCTTCCGTCCCTCTATCCTTCACTCCCTCCCTTCCATCCCTCCCACCAGGGCCAGAACAGAGTGTTACCTTCCCACCTATCCCTTCCGTCCCTCTATCCATCACTCCCTCCCTTCCATCCCTCCCTCCCTCCCTCCAGGGCCGGGACAGAGTGTTACCTTCCCACCTATCCCTTCCGTCCCTCTATCCTTCACTCCCTCCCTTCCATCCCTCCCACCAGGGCCAGAACAGAGTGTTACCTTCCCACCTATCCCTTCCGTCCCTCTATCCATCACTCCCTCCCTTCCATCCCTCCCTCCCTCCCTCCAGGGCCGGGACAGAGTGTTACCTTCCCACCTATCCCTTCCGTCCCTCTATCCTTCACTCCCTCCCTTCCATCCCTCCCTCCCTCCCACCAGGGCCGGAACAGAGTGTTACCTTCCCACCTATCCCTTCCGTCCCTCTATCCTTCACTCCCTCCCTTCCATCCCTCCCTCCCTCCCACCAGGGCTGGAACAGAGTGTTACCTTCCCACCTATCCCTTCCGTCATTCTATCCTTGACTCCCTCCCTTCCATCCCTCCCTCCCTCCCACCAGGGCCGGAACAGAGTGTTACCTTCCCACATATCCCTTCCGTCCCTCTATCCTTCACTCCCTCCCTTCCATCCCTCCCTCCCTCCCACCAGGGCCGGAACAGAGTGTTACCTTACCACCTATCCCTTCCGTCCCTCTATCCTTCAATCCCTCCCTTCCATCCCTCCCTCCCACCAGGGCCGGAACAGAGTGTTACCTTCCCACCTATCCCTTCCGTCCCTCTATCCTTCACTCCCTCCCTTCCATCCCTCCCTCCCACCAGGGCCGGAACAGAGTGTTACCTTCCCACCTATCCCTTCCGTCCCTCTATCCTGCACTCCCTCCCTTCCATCCCTCCCTCCCTCCCTCCCTCCAGGGCCGGAACAGAGTGTTACCTTCCCACCTATCCCTTCCGTCCCTCTATCCTTCACTCCCTCCCTTCCATCCCTCCCTCCCACCAGAGCCGGAACAGAGTGTTACCTTCCCACCTATCCCTTCCATCCCTCTATCCTTCACTCCCTCCCTTCCATCCCTCCCTCCCACCAGGGCCGGAACAGAGTGTTACGTTCCCACCTATCCCTCCCGTCCCTCTATCCTTCACTCCCTCCCTTCCATCCCTCCCTCCCTTCCACCAGGGCCGGAACAGAGTGTTACCTTACCACCTATCCCTTCCGTCCCTCTATCCTTCACTCCCTCTCTTCCATCCCTCCCTCCCTCCCACCAGGGCCAGAACAGAGTGTTACCTTCTCACCTATCCCTTCTGTCCCTCTATCCTTCACTCCCTCCCTTCCATCCCTCCCTCCCACCAGAGCCGGAACAGAGTGTTACCTTCCCACCTATCCCTTCCATCCCTCTATCCTTCACTCCCTCCCTTCCATCCCTCCCTCCCACCAGGGCCGGAACAGAGTGTTACGTTCCCACCTATCCCTCCCGTCCCTCTATCCTTCACTCCCTCCCTTCCATCCCTCCCTCCCTTCCACCAGGGCCGGAACAGAGTGTTACCTTACCACCTATCCCTTCTGTCCCTCTATCCTTCACTCCCTCCCTTCCATCCCTCCCTCCCTCCCACCAGGGCCGGAACAGAGTGTTACCTTCCCACCTATCCCTTCCGTCCCTCTATCCTTCACTCCCTCCCTTCCATCCCTCCCTCCCTCCCACCAGGGCCGGAACAGAGTGTTACCTTCCCACCTATCCCTTCAGTCCCTCTATCCTTCACTCCCTCCCTTCCATCCCTCCCTCCCACCAGGGCCGGAACAGAGTGTTACCTTCCCACCTATCCCTTCCGTCCCTCTATCCTTCACTCCCTCCCTTCCATCCCTCCCTCCCTCCCACCAGGGACGGAACAGAGTGTTACCTTCCCACCTATCCCTTCCGTCCCTCTATCCTTCACTCCCTCCCTTCCATCCCTCCCTCCCTCCCACCAGGGCCGGAACAGAGTGTTACCTTCCCACCTATCCCTTCCGTCCCTCTATCCTTACCTCCCTTCCATCCCTCCCTCCCTCCCACCAGGGCTGGAACAGAGTGTTACCTTCCCACCTATCCCTTCCGTCCCTCTATCCTTCACTCCCTCCCTTCCATCCCTCCCTCCCTCCCACCAGGGCCGGAACAGAGTGTTACCTTCCCACCTATCCCTTCTGTCCCTCTATCCTTCACTCCCTCCCTTCCATCCCTCCCTCCCTCCCACCAGGGCCGGAACAGAGTGTTACCTTCCCACCTATCCCTTCCGTCCTTCTATCCTTCACTTCCTCCCTTCCATCCCTCCCTCCCTCCCACCAGGGCGGGAACAGAGTGTTACCTTCCCACCTATCCCTTCCGTCCCTCTATCCTTCACTCCCTCCCTTCCATCCCTCCCTCCCTCCCACCAGGGCCGGAACAGAGTGTTACCTTCCCACCTATCCCTTCAGTCCCTCTATCCTTCACTCCCTCCCTTCCATCCCTCCCTCCCTCCCTCCCGGGCCGGAACAGAGTGTTACCTTCCCACCTATCCCTTCCGTCCCTCTATCCTTCACTCCCTCCCTTCCATCCCTCCCTCCCTCCCACCAGGGCCGGAACAGAGTGTTGCCTTCCCACCTATCCCTTCCATCCCTCTATCCTTCACTCCCTCCCTTCCATCCCTCCCTCCCACCAGGTCCGGAACAGAGTGTTACCTTCCCACCTATCCCTTCCGTCCCTCTATCCTTCACTCCCTCCCTTCTATCCCTCCCTCCCTCCCTTCCACCAGGGCCGGAACAGAGTGTTACCTTACCACCTATCCCTTCCGTCCCTCTATCCTTCACTCCCTCCCTTCCATCCCTCCCTCCCTCCTACCAGGGCCGGAACAGAGTGTTACCTTCCCACCTATCGCTTCCGTCCCTCTATCCTTCACTCTCTCCCTTCCATCCCTCCCTCCCTCCCACCAGGGCCGGAACAGAGTGTTACCTTCCCACCTATACCTTCCGTCCCTCTATCCTTCACTCCCTCCCTTCCATCCCTCCCTCCCTCCCACCAGGGCCGGAACAGAGTGTTACCTTCCCACCTATCCCTTCCGTCCCTCTATCCTTCACTCCCTCAATTCCATCCCTCCCTCCCACCAGGGCCGGAACAGAGTGTTACCTTCCCACCTATCCCTTCCGTCCCTCTATCCTTCACTCCCTCCCTTCCGTCCCTCCCACCAGGGCCAGAACAGAGTGTTACCTTCCCACCTATCCCTTCCGTCCCTCTATCCTTCACTCCCTCCCTTCCATCCCTCCCTCCCTCCAGGGCAGGAACAGAGTGTTACCTTCCCACCTATCCCTTCCGTCCCTCTATCCTTCACTCCCTCCCTTCCATCCCTCCCTCCCTCCCACCAGGGCCGGAACAGAGTGTTACCTTCCCACCTATCCCTTCCGTCCCTCTATCCTTCACTCCCTCCCTTCCATCCCTCCCTCCCACCAGGGCCGGAACAGAGTGTTACCTTCCCACCTATCCCTTCCGTCCCTCTATCCTTCACTCCCTCCTTTCCTTCCCTCCCTCCCACCAGGGCCGGAACAGAGTGTTACCTTCCCACCTATCCCTTCCGTCCCTCTATCCTTCACTCCCTCCCTTCCATCCCTCCCTCCCTCCCACCAGGGCTGGAACAGAGTGTTACCTTCCCACCTATCCCTTCCGTCCCTCTATCCTTCACTCCCTCCCTTCCATCCCTCCCACCAGGGCCAGAACAGAGTGTTACCTTCCCACCTATCCCTTCCGTCCCTCTATCCATCACTCCCTCCCTTCCATCCCTCCCTCCAGGGCCAGGACAGAGTGTTACCTTCCCACCTATCCCTTCCGTCCCTCTATCCTTCACTCCCTCCCTTCCATCCCTCCCTCCCTCCCACCAGGGCCGGAACAGAGTGTTACCTTCCCACCTATCCCTTCCGTCCCTCTATCCTTCACTCCCTCCCTTCCATCCCTCCCTCCCTCCCACCAGGGCTGGAATAGAGTGTTACCTTCCCACCTATCCCTTCCGTCCCTCTATCCTTCACTCCCTCCCTTCCATCCCTCCCTCCCACCCACCAGGGCCGGAACAGAGTGTTACCTTCCCACCTATCACTTCCGTCCCTCTATCCTTCACTCCCTCCCTTCCATCCCTCCCTCCCTCCCACCAGGGCCGGAACAGAGTGTTACCTTACCACCTATCCCTTCCGTCCCTCTATCCTTCAATCCCTCCCTTCCATCCCTCCCTCCCACCAGGGCCGGACAGAGTGTTACCTTCCCACCTATCCCTTCCGTCCCTCTATCCTTCACCCCCTCCCTTCCATCCCTCCCTCCCACCAGGGCCGGAACAGAGTGTTACCTTCCCACCTATCCCTTCCGTCCCTCTATCCTTCACTCCCTCCCTTCCATCCCTCCCTCCCTCCTACCAGGGCCGGAACAGAGTGTTACCTTCCCACCTATCCCTTCCGTCCCTCTATCCTTCACTCCCTCCCATCCCTCCCTCCCTCCCACCAGGGCCGGAAGAGAGTGTTACCTTCCCACCTATCCCTTCCGTCCCTCTATCCTTCACTCCCTCCCTTCCATCCCTCCCACCAGGGCCAGAACAGAGTGTTACCTTCCCACCTATCCCTTCCGTCCCTCTATCCATCACTCCCTCCCTTCCATCCCTCCCTCCCTCCCTCCAGGGCCGGGACAGAGTGTTACCTTCCCACCTATCCCTTCCGTCCCTCTATCCTTCACTCCCTCCCTTCCATCCCTCCCACCAGGGCCAGAACAGAGTGTTACCTTCCCACCTATCCCTTCCGTCCCTCTATCCATCACTCCCTCCCTTCCATCCCTCCCTCCCTCCCTCCAGGGCCGGGACAGAGTGTTACCTTCCCACCTATCCCTTCCGTCCCTCTATCCTTCACTCCCTCCCTTCCATCCCTCCCTCCCTCCCACCAGGGCCGGAACAGAGTGTTACCTTCCCACCTATCCCTTCCGTCCCTCTATCCTTCACTCCCTCCCTTCCATCCCTCCCTCCCTCCCACCAGGGCTGGAACAGAGTGTTACCTTCCCACCTATCCCTTCCGTCCCTCTATCCTTGACTCCCTCCCTTCCATCCCTCCCTCCCTCCCACCAGGGCCGGAACAGAGTGTTACCTTCCCACATATCCCTTCCGTCCCTCTATCCTTCACTCCCTCCCTTCCATCCCTCCCTCCCTCCCACCAGGGCCGGAACAGAGTGTTACCTTACCACCTATCCCTTCCGTCCCTCTATCCTTCAATCCCTCCCTTCCATCCCTCCCTCCCACCAGGGCCGGAACAGAGTGTTACCTTCCCACCTATCCCTTCCGTCCCTCTATCCTTCACTCCCTCCCTTCCATCCCTCCCTCCCACCAGGGCCGGAACAAAGTGTTACCTTCCCACCTATCCCTTCCGTCCCTCTATCCTGCACTCCCTCCCTTCCATCCCTCCCTCCCTCCCTCCCTCCAGGGCCGGAACAGAGTGTTACCTTCCCACCTATCCCTTCCGTCCCTCTATCCTTCACTCCCTCCCTTCCATCCCTCCCTCCCACCAGAGCCGGAACAGAGTGTTACCTTCCCACCTATCCCTTCCATCCCTCTATCCTTCACTCCCTCCCTTCCATCCCTCCCTCCCACCAGGGCCGGAACAGAGTGTTACGTTCCCACCTATCCCTCCCGTCCCTCTATCCTTCACTCCCTCCCTTCCATCCCTCCCTCCCTTCCACCAGGGCCGGAACAGAGTGTTACCTTACCACCTATCCCTTCCGTCCCTCTATCCTTCACTCCCTCTCTTCCATCCCTCCCTCCCTCCCACCAGGGCCAGAACAGAGTGTTACCTTCTCACCTATCCCTTCTGTCCCTCTATCCTTCACTCCCTCCCTTCCATCCCTCCCTCCCACCAGAGCCGGAACAGAGTGTTACCTTCCCACCTATCCCTTCCATCCCTCTATCCTTCACTCCCTCCCTTCCATCCCTCCCTCCCACCAGGGCCGGAACAGAGTGTTACGTTCCCACCTATCCCTCCCGTCCCTCTATCCTTCACTCCCTCCCTTCCATCCCTCCCTCCCTTCCACCAGGGCCGGAACAGAGTGTTACCTTACCACCTATCCCTTCTGTCCCTCTATCCTTCACTCCCTCCCTTCCATCCCTCCCTCCCTCCCACCAGGGCCGGAACAGAGTGTTACCTTCCCACCTATCCCTTCCGTCCCTCTATCCTTCACTCCCTCCCTTCCATCCCTCCCTCCCTCCCACCAGGGCCGGAACAGAGTGTTACCTTCCCACCTATCCCTTCAGTCCCTCTATCCTTCACTCCCTCCCTTCCATCCCTCCCTCCCACCAGGGCCGGAACAGAGTGTTACCTTCCCACCTATCCCTTCCGTCCCTCTATCCTTCACTCCCTCCCTTCCATCCCTCCCTCCCTCCCACCAGGGACGGAACAGAGTGTTACCTTCCCACCTATCCCTTCCGTCCCTCTATCCTTCACTCCCTCCCTTCCATCCCTCCCTCCCTCCCACCAGGGCCGGAACAGAGTGTTACCTTCCCACCTATCCCTTCCGTCCCTCTATCCTTACCTCCCTTCCATCCCTCCCTCCCTCCCACCAGGGCTGGAACAGAGTGTTACCTTCCCACCTATCCCTTCCGTCCCTCTATCCTTCACTCCCTCCCTTCCATCCCTCCCTCCCTCCCACCAGGGCCGGAACAGAGTGTTACCTTCCCACCTATCCCTTCTGTCCCTCTATCCTTCACTCCCTCCCTTCCATCCCTCCCTCCCTCCCACCAGGGCCGGAACAGAGTGTTACCTTCCCACCTATCCCTTCCGTCCTTCTATCCTTCACTTCCTCCCTTCCATCCCTCCCTCCCTCCCACCAGGGCGGGAACAGAGTGTTACCTTCCCACCTATCCCTTCCGTCCCTCTATCCTTCACTCCCTCCCTTCCATCCCTCCCTCCCTCCCACCAGGGCCGGAACAGAGTGTTACCTTCCCACCTATCCCTTCAGTCCCTCTATCCTTCACTCCCTCCCTTCCATCCCTCCCTCCCTCCCTCCCGGGCCGGAACAGAGTGTTACCTTCCCACCTATCCCTTCCGTCCCTCTATCCTTCACTCCCTCCCTTCCATCCCTCCCTCCCTCCCACCAGGGCCGGAACAGAGTGTTGCCTTCCCACCTATCCCTTCCATCCCTCTATCCTTCACTCCCTCCCTTCCATCCCTCCCTCCCACCAGGTCCGGAACAGAGTGTTACCTTCCCACCTATCCCTTCCGTCCCTCTATCCTTCACTCCCTCCCTTCTATCCCTCCCTCCCTCCCTTCCACCAGGGCCGGAACAGAGTGTTACCTTACCACCTATCCCTTCCGTCCCTCTATCCTTCACTCCCTCCCTTCCATCCCTCCCTCCCTCCTACCAGGGCCGGAACAGAGTGTTACCTTCCCACCTATCGCTTCCGTCCCTCTATCCTTCACTCCCTCCCTTCCATCCCTCCCTCCCTCCCACCAGGGCCGGAACAGAGTGTTACCTTCCCACCTATACCTTCCGTCCCTCTATCCTTCACTCCCTCCCTTCCATCCCTCCCTCCCTCCCTCCCACCAGGGCCGGAACAGAGTGTTACCTTCCCACCTATCCCTTCCGTCCCTCTATCCTTCACTCCCTCCCTTCCATCCCTCCCTCCCTCCCACCAGGGCCGGAACAGAGTGTTACCTTCCCACCTATCCCTTCCGTCCCTCTATCCTTTACGCCCTCCCTTCCATCCCTCCCTCCCTCCCACCAGGGCCGGAACAGAGTGTTACCTTCCCACCTATCCCTTCCGTCCCTCTATCCTTCACTCCCTCCCTTCCATCCCTCCCTCCCTCCCACCAGGGCCGGAACAGAGTGTTACCTTCCCACCTATCCCTTCCGTCCCTCTATCCTTCACTCCCTCCCTTCCATCCCTCCCTCCCTCCCACCAGGGCCGGAACAGAGTGTTACCTTCCCACCTATCCCTTCCGTCCCTCTATCCTTCACTCCCTCCCTTCCATCCCTCCCTCCCTCCCACCAGGGCCGGTACAGAGTGTTACCTTCCCACCTATCCCTTCCGTCCCTCTATCCTTCACTCCCTCCCTTCCATCCCTCCCTCCCTCCCACCAGGGCCAGAACAGAGTGTTACCTTCCCACCTATCCCTTCCGTCCCTCTATCCTTCCCTCCCTCCCTCCCTCCCACCAGGGCCGGAACAGAGTGTTACCTTCCCACCTATCCCTTCCGTCCCTCTATCCTTCACTCCCTCCCTTCCATCCCTCCCTCCCTCCCTCCCACCAGGGCCGGAACAGAGTGTTACCTTCCCACCTATCCCTTCCGTCCCTCTATCCTTCACTCCCTCCCTTCCATCCCTCCCTCCCTCCCACCAGGGCCGGAACAGAGTGTTACCTTCCCACCTATCCCTTCCGTCCCTCTATCCTTCACTCCCTCCCTTCCATCCCTCCCTCCCTCCCACCAGGGCCGGAACTGAGTGTTACCTTCCCACCTATCCCTTCCGTCCCTCTATCCTTCACTCCCTCCCTTCCATCCCTCCCACCAGAGCCAGAACAGAGTGTTACCTTCCCACCTATCCCTTCCATCCCTCTATCCTTCACTCCCTCCCTTCCATCCCTCCCTCCCTCCCTCCAGGGCCGTAACAGAGTGTTACCTTCCCACCTATCCCTTCCGTCCCTCTATCCTTCACTCCCTCCCTTCCATCCCTCCCTCCCTCCCACCAGGGCCGGAACAGAGTGTTACCTTCCCACCTATCCCTTCCGTCCCTCTATCCTTCACTCCCTCCCTTCCATCCCTCCCTCCCTCCCACCAGGGCCGGAACAGAGAGTTACCTTCCCACCTATCCCTTCCGTCCCTCTATCCTTCACTCCCTCCCTTCCATCCCTCCCTCCCACCCACCAGGGCCGGAACAGAGTGTTACCTTCCCACCTATCCCTTCCGTCCCTCTACCCTTCACTCCCTCCCTTCCATACCTCCCTCCCTCCCACCAGGGCCGGTACAGAGTGTTACCTTCCCACCTATCCCTTCCGTCCCTCTATCCTTCACTCCCTCTCTTCCATCCCTCCCTCCCTCCCACCAGGGCCGGAACAGAGTGTTACCTTCCCACCTATCCCTTCCGTCCCTCTATCCTTCACTCCCTCCCTTCCATCCCTCCCTCCCTCCCACCAGGGCCGGAACAGAGTGTTACCTTCCCACCTATCCCTTCCGTCCCTCTATCCTTCACTCCCTCCCTTCCATCCCTCCCTCCCTCCCACCAGGGCCGGAACAGAGTGTTACCTTCCCACCTATCCCTTCCGTCCCTCTATCCTTCACTCCCTCCCATCCCTCCCTCCCTCCCACCAGGGCCGGAACAGAGTGTTACTTTCCCACCTATCCCTTCCGTCCCTCTATCCTTCACTCCCTCTCTTCCATCCCTCCCACCAGGGCCGGAACAGAGTGTTACCTTCCCACCTATCCCTTCCGTCCCTCTATCCTTCACTCCCTCCCTTCCAACCCTCCCTCCCTCCCTCCCACCAGGGCCGGAACAGAGTGTTACCTTCCCACCTATCCCTTCCGTCCCTCTATCCTTCACTCCCTCCCTTCCGTCCCTCCCACCAGGGCCAGAACAGAGTGTTACCTTCCCACCTATCCCTTCCGTCCCTCTATCCTTCACTCCCTCCCTTCCATCCCTCCCTCCCTCCAGGGCAGGAACAGAGTGTTACCTTCCCACCTATCCCTTCCGTCCCTCTATCCTTCACTCCCTCCCTTCCATCCCTCCCACCAGGGCCGGAACAGAGTGTTACCTTCCCACCTATCCCTTCCGTCCCTCTATCCTTCACTCCCTCCCTTCCATCCCTCCCTCCCACCAGGGCCGGAATAGAGTGTTACCTTCCCACCTATCCCTTCCGTCCCTCTATCCTTCACTCCCTCCTTTCCATCCCTCCCTCCCACCAGGGCCGGAACAGAGTGTTACCTTCCCACCTATCCCTTCCGTCCCTCTATCCTTTACTCCCTCCCTCCCTCCCACCAGGGCCGGAACAGAGTGTTACCTTCCCGCCTATCCCTTCCGTCCCTCTATCCTTTATGCCCTCCCTTCCATCCCTCCCTCCCTCCCACCAGGGCCGGAACAGAGTGTTACCTTCCCACCTATCCCTTCCGTCCCTCTATCCTTTACGCCCTCCCTTCCATCCCTCCCTCCCTCCCACCAGGGCCGGAACAGAGTGTTACCTTCCCACCTATCCCTTCCGTCCCTCTATCCTTCACTCCCTCCCTTCCATCCCTCCCTCCCTCCCACCAGGGCCGGAACAGAGTGTTACCTTCCCACCTATCCCTTCCGTCCCTCTATCCTTCACTCCCTCCCTTCCATCCCTCCCTCCCTCCCACCAGGGCCGGAACAGAGTGTTACCTTCCCACCTATCCCTTCCGTCCCTCTATCCTTCACTCCCTCCCTTCCATCCCTCCCTCCCTCCCACCAGGGCCGGTACAGAGTGTTACCTTCCCACCTATCCCTTCCGTCCCTCTATCCTTCACTCCCTCCCTTCCATCCCTCCCTCCCTCCCACCAGGGCCAGAACAGAGTGTTACCTTCCCACCTATCCCTTCCGTCCCTCTATCCTTCCCTCCCTCCCTCCCACCAGGGCCGGAACAGAGTGTTACCTTCTCACCTATCCCTTCCGTCCCTCTATCCTTCACTCCCTCCCTTCCATCCCTCCCTCCCTCCCTCCCACCAGGGCCGGAACAGAGTGTTACCTTCCCACCTATCCCTTCCGTCCCTCTATCCTTCACTCCCTCCCTTCCATCCCTCCCTCCCTCCCACCAGGGCCGGAACAGAGTGTTACCTTCCCACCTATCCCTTCCGTCCCTCTATCCTTCACTCCCTCCCTTCCATCCCTCCCTCCCTCCCACCAGGGCCGGAACTGAGTGTTACCTTCCCACCTATCCCTTCCGTCCCTCTATCCTTCACTCCCTCCCTTCCATCCCTCCCACCAGGGCCAGAACAGAGTGTTACCTTCCCACCTATCCCTTCCATCCCTCTATCCTTCACTCCCTCCCTTCCATCCCTCCCTCCCTTCCTCCAGGGCCGTAACAGAGTGTTACCTTCCCACCTATCCCTTCCGTCCCTCTATCCTTCACTCCCTCCCTTCCATCCCTCCCTCCCTCCCACCAGGGCCGGAACAGAGTGTTACCTTCCCACCTATCCCTTCCGTCCCTCTATCCTTCACTCCCTCCCTTCCATCCCTCCCTCCCTCCCACCAGGGCCGGAACAGAGAGTTACCTTCCCACCTATCCCTTCCGTCCCTCTATCCTTCACTCCCTCCCTTCCATCCCTCCCTCCCACCCACCAGGGCCGGAACAGAGAGTTACCTTCCCACCTATCCCTTCCATCCCTCTACCCTTCACTCCCTCCCTTCCATACCTCCCTCCCTCCCACCAGGGCCGGAACAGAGTGTTACCTTCCCACCTATCCCTTCCGTCCCTCTATCCTTCACTCCCTCTCTTCCATCCCTCCCTCCCTCCCACCAGGGCCGGAACAGAGTGTTACCTTCCCACCTATCCCTTCCGTCCCTCTATCCTTCACTCCCTCCCTTCCATCCCTCCCTCCCTCCCACCAGGGCCGGAACAGAGTGTTACCTTCCCACCTATCCCTTCCGTCCCTCTATCCTTCACTCCCTCCCTTCCATCCCTCCCTCCCTCCCACCAGGGCCGGAACAGAGTGTTACCTTCCCACCTATCCCTTCCGTCCCTCTATCCTTCACTCCCTCCCATCCCTCCCTCCCTCCCACCAGGGCCGGAACAGAGTGTTACTTTCCCACCTATCCCTTCCGTCCCTCTATCCTTCACTCCCTCTCTTCCATCCCTCCCACCAGGGCCGGAACAGAGTGTTACCTTCCCACCTATCCCTTCCGTCCCTCTATCCTTCACTCCCTCCCTTCCAACCCTCCCTCCCTCCCTCCCACCAGGGCCAGAACAGAGTGTTACCTTCCCACCTATCCCTTCCATCCCTCTATCCTTCACTCCCTCCCTTCCATCCCTCCCACCAGGGCCAGAACAGAGTGTTACCTTCCCACCTATCCCTTCCGTCCCTCTATCCTTCACTCCCTCCCTTCCATCCCTCCCTCCCTCCAGGGCAGGAACAGAGTGTTACCTTCCCACCTATCCCTTCCGTCCCTCTATCCTTCACTCCCTCCCTTCCATCCCTCCCACCAGGGCCGGAACAGAGTGTTACCTTCCCACCTATCCCTTCCGTCCCTCTATCCTTCACTCCCTCCCTTCCATCCCTCCCTCCCACCAGGGCCGGAATAGAGTGTTACCTTCCCACCTATCCCTTCCGTCCCTCTATCCTTCACTCCCTCCTTTCCATCCCTCCCTCCCACCAGGGCCGGAACAGAGTGTTACCTTCCCACCTATCCCTTCCGTCCCTCTATCCTTTACTCCCTCCCTCCCTCCCACCAGGGCCGGAACAGAGTGTTACCTTCCCGCCTATCCCTTCCGTCCCTCTATCCTTCACTCCCTCCCTTCCATCCCTCCCTCCCTCCCACCAGGGCCGGAACAGAGTGTTACCTTCCCACCTATCCCTTCCGTCCCTCTATCCTTCACTCCCTCCCTTCCATCCCTCCCTCCCTCCCACCAGGGCCAGAACAGAGTGTTACCTTCCCACCTATCCCTTCCGTCCCTCTATCCTTTATGCCCTCCCTTCCATCCCTCCCTCCCTCCCACCAGGGCCGGAACAGAGTGTTACCTTCCCACCTATCCCTTCCGTCCCTCTATCCTTCACTCCCTCCCTTCCATCCCTCCCTCCCTCCCACCAGGGCCGGAACAGAGTGTTACCTTCCCACCTATCCCTTCCGTCCCTCTATCCTTCACTCCCTCCCTTCCATCCCTCCCTCCCTCCCACCAGGGCCGAAACAGAGTGTTACCTTCCCACCTATCCCTTCCGTCCCTCTATCCTTCACTCCCTCCCTTCCATCCATCCCTCCCTCCCTCCCACCAGGGCCGGTACAGAGTGTTACCTTCCCACCTATCCCTTCCGTCCCTCTATCCTTCACTCCCTCCCTTCCATCCCTCCCTCCCTCCCACCAGGGCCAGAACAGAGTGTTACCTTCCCACCTATCCCTTCCGTCCCTCTATCCTTCTCTCCCTCCCTCCCACCAGGGCCGGAACAGAGTGTTACCTTCCCACCTATCCCTTCCGTCCCTCTATCCTTCACTCCCTCCCTTCCATCCCTCCCTCCCTCCCACCAGGGCCGGAACAGAGTGTTACCTTCCCACCTATCCCTTCCGTCCCTCTATCCTTCACTCCCTCCCTTCCATCCCTCCCTCCCTCCCACCAGGGCCGGAACAGAGTGTTACCTTCCCACCTATCCCTTCCGTCCCTCTATCCTTCACTCCCTCCCTTCCATCCCTCCCTCCCTCCCACCAGGGCCGGAACAGAGTGTTACCTTCCCACCTATCCCTTCCGTCCCTCTATCCTTCACTCCCTCCCTTCCATCCCTCCCACCAGGGCCAGAACAGAGTGTTACCTTCCCACCTATCCCTTCCATCCCTCTATCCTTCACTCCCTCCCTTCCATCCCTCCCTCCCTCCCTCCAGGGCCGGAACAGAGTATTACCTTCCCACCTATCCCTTCCGTCCCTCTATCCTTCACTCCCTCCCTTCCATCCCTCCCTCCCTCCCACCAGGGCCGGAACAGAGTGTTACCTTCCCACCTATCCCTTCCGTCCCTCTATCCTTCACTCCCTCCCTTCCATCCCTCCCTCCCTCCCACCAGGCCCGGAACAGAGTGTTACCTACCCACCTATCCCTTCCGTCCCTCTATCCTTCACTCCCTCCCTTCCATCCCTCCCTCCCACCCACCAGGGCCGGAACAGAGTGTTACCTTCCCACCTATCCCTTCCGTCCCTCTATCCTTCACTACCTCCCTTCCATCCCTCCCTCCCTCCCACCAGGGCCGTAACAGAGTGTTACCTTCCCACCTATCCCTTCCGTCCCTCTATCCTTCACTCCCTCTCTTCCATCCCTCCCTCCCACCAGGGCCGGAACAGAGTGTTACCTTCCCACCTATCCCTTCCGTCCCTCTATCCTTCACTCCTTCACTCCCTCCCATCCCTCCCTCCCTCCCACCAGGGCCGGAACAGAGTGTTACCTTACCACCTATCCCTTCCGTCCCTCTATCCTTCACTCCCTCCCTTCACTCCCTCCCTTCCATCCCTCCCTCCCACCAGGGCCGGAACAGAGTGTTACCTTCCCACCTATCCCTTCCGTCCCTCTATCCTTCACTCCCTCCCTTCCATCCCTCCCTCTCTCCCACCAGGGCCGGAACAGAGTGTTACCTTCCCACCTATCCCTTCCGTCCCTCTATCCTTCACTCCCTCCCTTCCATCCCTCCCACCAGGGCCAGAACAGAGTGTTACCTTCCCACCTATCCCTTCCGTCCCTCTATCCTTCACTCCCTCCCTTCCATCCCTCTCTCCCTCCCTCCAGGGCCGGAACAGAGTGTTACCTTCCCACCTATCCCTTCCGTCCCTCTATCCTTCACTCCCTCCCTTCCATCCCTCCTTCCCTCCCACCAGGGCCGGAACAGAGTGTTACCTTCCCACCTATCCCTTCCGTCCCTCTATCCTTCACTCCCTCCCTTCCATCCCTCCCTCCCTCCCACCAGGGCCGGAACAGAGTGTTACCTTCCCACCTATCCCTTCCGTCCCTCTATCCTTCACTTTCTCGCTTCCATCCCTCCCTCCCTCCCACCAGGGCCGGAACAGAGTGTTACCTTCCCGCCTATCCCTTCCGTCCCTCTATCCTTCACTCCCTCCCTTCCATCCATCCCTCCCTCCCACCAGGGCCGGAACAGAGTGTTACCTTCCCACCTATCCCTTCTGTCCCTCTATCCTTCACTCCCTCCCTTCCATCCCTCCCTCCCTCCCACCTGGGCCGGAACAGAGTGTTACCTTCCCACCTATCCCTTCCGTTCCTCTATCCTTCACTCCCTCCCTTCCATCCCTCCCTCCCTCCCACCAGGGCGGGATCAGAGTGTTACCTTCCCACCTATCCTTTCCGTCCCTCTATCCTTTACTCCCTCCCTTCCATCCCTCCCTCCCTCCCACCAGGGCCGGAACAGAGTGTTACCTTCCCACCTATCCCTTCCGTCCCTCTATCCTTCACTCCCTCCCTTCCATCCCTCCCTCCCTCCCACCAGGGCCGGAACAGAGTGTTACCTTTCCACCTATCCCTTCCGTCCCTCTATCCTTCACTCCCTCCCTTCCATCCCTCCCTCCCTCCCACCAGGGCCGGAACAGAGTGTTACCTTCCCACCTATCCCTTCCGTCCCTCTATCCTTCACTCCCTCCCTTCCATCCCTCCCTCCCTCCCTCCCTCCCTCCCTTCAGGGCCGGAACAGAGTGTTACCTTCCCACCTATCCCTTCCGTCCCTGTATCCTTCACTCCCTCCCTTCCATCCCTCCCTCCCTCCCACCAGGGCCAGAACAGAGTGTTACCTTCCCACCTATCCCTTCCGTCCCTCTATCCTTCACTCCCTCCCTTCCATCCCTCCCTCCCTCCCACCAGGGCCGGAACAGAGTGTTACCTTCCCACCTATCCCTTCCGTCCCTCTATCCTTCACTCCCTCAATTCCATCCCTCCCTCCCTCTCACCAGGGCCGGAACAGAGTGTTACCTTCCCACCTATCCCTTCCGTCCCTCTATCCTTCACTCCCTCAATTCCATCCCTCCCTCCCACCAGGGCCAGAACAGAGTGTTACCTTCCCACCTATCCCTTCCGTCCCTCTATCCTTCACTCCCTCCCTTCCGTCCCTCCCACCAGGGCCAGAACAGAGTGTTACCTTCCCACCTATCCCTTCCGTCCCTCTATCCTTCACTCCCTCCCTTCCATCCCTCCCTCCCTCCAGGGCAGGAACAGAGTGTTACCTTCCCACCTATCCCTTCCGTCCCTCTATCCTTCACTCCCTCCCTTCCATCCCTCCCTCCCTCCCACCAGGGCCGGAACAGAGTGTTACCTTCCCACCTATCCCTTCCGTCCCTCTATCCTTCACTCCCTCCCTTCCATCCCTCCCTCCCACCAGGGCCGGAACAGAGTGTTACCTTCCCACCTATCCCTTCCGTCCCTCTATCCTTCACTCCCTCCTTTCCATCCCTCCCTCCCACCAGGGCCGGAACAGAGTGTTACCTTCCCACCTATCCCTTCCGTCCCTCTATCCTTCACTCCCTCCCTTCCATCCCTCCCTCCCTCCCACCAGGGCTGGAACAGAGTGTTACCTTCCCACCTATCCCTTCCGTCCCTCTATCCTTCACTCCCTCCCTTCCATCCCTCCCACCAGGGCCAGAACAGAGTGTTACCTTCCCACCTATCCCTTCCGTCCCTCTATCCATCACTCCCTCCCTTCCATCCCTCCCTCCAGGGCCAGGACAGAGTGTTACCTTCCCATCTATCCCTTCCGTCCCTCTATCCTTCACTCCCTCCCTTCCATCCCTCCCTCCCTCCCACCAGGGCCGGAACAGAGTGTTACCTTCCCACCTATCCCTTCCGTCCCTCTATCCTTCACTCCCTCCCTTCCATCCCTCCCTCCCTCCCACCAGGGCTGGAATAGAGTGTTACCTTCCCACCTATCCCTTCCGTCCCTCTATCCTTCACTCCCTCCCTTCCATCCCTCCATCCCACCCACCAGGGCCGGAACAGAGTGTTACCTTCCCACCTATCACTTCCGTCCCTCTATCCTTCACTCCCTCCCTTCCATCCCTCCCTCCCTCCCACCAGGGCCGGAACAGAGTGTTACCTTACCACCTATCCCTTCCGTCCCTCTATCCTTCAATCCCTGCCTTCCATCCCTCCCTCCCACCAGGGCCGGACAGAGTGTTACCTTCCCACCTATCCCTTCCGTCCCTCTATCCTTCACCCCCTCCCTTCCATCCCTCCCTCCCACCAGGGCCGGAACAGAGTGTTACCTTCCCACCTATCCCTTCCGTCCCTCTATCCTTCACTCCCTCCCTTCCATCCCTCCCTCCCTCCTACCAGGGCCGGAACAGAGTGTTACCTTCCCACCTATCCCTTCCGTCCCTCTATCCTTCACTCCCTCCCATCCCTCCCTCCCTCCCACCAGGGCCGGAACAGAGTGTTACCTTCCCACCTATCCCTTCCGTCCCTCTATCCTTCACTCCCTCCCTTCCATCCCTCCCACCAGGGCCAGAACAGAGTGTTACCTTCCCACCTATCCCTTCCGTCCCTCTATCCATCACTCCCTCCCTTCCATCCATCCCTCCCTCCCTCCAGGGCTGGGACAGAGTGTTACCTTCCCACCTATCCCTTCCGTCCCTCTATCCTTCACTCCCTCCTTTCCATCCCTCCCACCAGGGCCAGAACAGAGTATTACCTTCCCACCTATCCCTTCCGTCCCTCTATCCATCACTCCCTCCCTTCCATCCCTCCCTCCCTCCCTCCAGGGCCGGGACAGAGTGTTACCTTCCCACCTATCCCTTCCGTCCCTCTATCCTTCACTCCCTCCCTTCCATCCCTCCCTCCCTCCCACCAGGGCCGGAACAGAGTGTTACCTTCCCACCTATCCCTTCCGTCCCTCTATCCTTCACTCCCTCCCTTCCATCCCTCCCTCCCTCCCACCAGGGCTGGAACAGAGTGTTACCTTCCCACCTATCCCTTCCGTCCCTCTATCCTTCACTCCCTCCCTTCCATCCCTCCCTCCCTCCCACCAGGGCCGGAACAGAGTGTTACCTTCCCACATATCCCTTCCGTCCCTCTATCCTTCACTCCCTCCCTTCCATCCCTCCCTCCCTCCCACCAGGGCCGGAACAGAGTGTTACCTTACCACCTATCCCTTCCGTCCCTCTATCCTTCAATCCCTCCCTTCCATCCCTCCCTCCCACCAGGGCCGGAACAGAGTGTTACCTTCCCACCTATCCCTTCCGTCCCTCTATCCTTCACTCCCTCCCTTCCATCCCTCCCTCCCACCAGGGCCGGACCAGAGTGTTACCTTCCCACCTATCCCTTCCGTCCCTCTATCCTGCACTCCCTCCCTTCCATCCCTCCCTCCCTCCCTCCAGGGCCGGAACAGAGTGTTACCTTCCCACCTATCCCTTCCGTCCCTCTATCCTTCACTCCCTCCCTTCCATCCCTCCCTCCCACCAGAGCCGGAACAGAGTGTTACCTTCCCACCTATCCCTTCCGTCCCTCTATCCTTCACTCCCTCCCTTCCATCCCTCCCTCCCTTCCACCAGGGCCGGAACAGAGTGTTACCTTACCACCTATCCCTTCCGTCCCTCTATCCTTCACTCCCTCTCTTCCATCCCTCCCTCCCTCCCACCAGGGCCAGAACAGAGTGTTACCTTCCCACCTATCCCTTCTGTCCCTCTATCCTTCACTCCCTCCCTTCCATCCCTCCCTCCCAACAGGGCCAGAACAGAGTGTTACCTTCCCACCTATCCCTTCCGTCCCTCTATCCTTCACTCCCTCCCTTCCATCCCTCCCTCCCTCCCACCAGGGCCGGAACAGAGTGTTACCTTCCCACCTATCCCTTCCGTCCCTCTATCCTTCACTCCCTCCCTTCCATCCCTCCCTCCCTCGCACCAGGGCCGGAACAGAGTGTTACCTTCCCACCTATCCCTTCAGTCCCTCTATCCTTCACTCCCTCCCTTCCATCCCTCCCTCCCACCAGGGCCGGAACAGAGTGTTACCTTCCCACCTATCCCTTCCGTCCCTCTATCCTTCACTCCCTCCCTTCCATCCCTCCCTCCCACCAGGGCCGGAACAGAGTGTTACCTTCCCACCTATCCCTTCCGTCCCTCTATCCTTCACTCCCTCCCTTCCATCCCTCCCTCCCTCCCACCAGGGACGGAACAGAGTGTTACCTTCCCACCTATCCCTTCCGTCTCTCTATCCTTCACTCCCTCCCTTCCATCCCTCCCTCCCTCCCTCCAGGGCCGGAACAGAGTGTTACCTTCCCACCTATCCCTTCCGTCCCTCTATCCTTACCTCCCTTCCATCCCTCCCTCCCTCCCACCAGGGCTGGAACAGAGTGTTACCTTCCACCTATCCCTTCCGTCCCTCTATCCTTCACTCCCTCCCTTCCATCCCTCCCTTTCTCCCACCAGGGCCGGAACAGAGTGTTACCTTCCCACCTATCCCTTCTGTCCCTCTATCCTTCACTCCCTCCCTTCCATCCCTCCCTCCCTCCCACCAGGGCCGGAACAGAGTGTTACCTTCCCACCTATCCCTTCCGTCCCTCTATCCTTCACTCCCTCCCTTCCATCCCTCCCTCCCTCCCACCAGGGCGGGAACATAGTGTTACCTTCCCACCTATCCCTTCCGTCCCTCTATCCTTCACTCCCTCCCTTCCATCCCTCCCTCCCTCCCACCAGGGCCGGAACAGAGTGTTACCTTCCCACCTATCCCTTCAGTCCCTCTATCCTTCACTCCCTCCCTTCCATCCCTCCCTCCCTCCCTCCCGGGCCGGAACAGAGTGTTACCTTCCCACCTATCCCTTCCGTCCCTCTATCCTTCACTCCCTCCCTTCCATCCCTCCCTCCCTCCCACCAGGGCCGGAACAGAGTGTTGCCTTCCCACCTATCCCTTCCATCCCTCTATCCTTCACTCCCTCCCTTCCATCCCTCCCTCCCACCAGGTCCGGAACAGAGTGTTACCTTCCCACCTATCCCTTCCGTCCCTCTATCCTTCACTCCCTCCCTTCTATCCCTCCCTCCCTCCCTTCCACCAGGGCCGGAACAGAGTGTTACCTTACCACCTATCCCTTCCGTCCCTCTATCCTTCACTCCCTCCCTTCCATCCCTCCCTCCCTCCTACCAGGGCCGGAACAGAGTGTTACCTTCCCACCTATCCCTTCCGTCCCTCTATCCTTCACTCCCTCCCTTCCATCCCTCCCTCCCTCCCACCAGGGCCGGAACAGAGTGTTACCTTCCCACCTATACCTTCCGTCCCTCTATCCTTCACTCCCTCCCTTCCATCCCTCCCTCCCTCCCACCAGGGCCGGAACAGAGTGTTACCTTCCCACCTATCCCTTCCGTCCCTCTATCCTTCACTCCCTCCCTTCCATCCCTCCCTCCCTCCCACCAGGGCCGGAACAGAGTGTTACCTTCCCACCTATCCCTTCCGTCCCTCTATCCTTTACGCCCTCCCTTCCATCCCTCCCTCCCTCCCACCAGGGCCGGAACAGAGTGTTACCTTCCCACCTATCCCTTCCGTCCCTCTATCCTTCACTCCCTCCCTTCCATCCCTCCCTCCCTCCCACCAGGGCCGGAACAGAGTGTTACCTTCCCACCTATCCCTTCCGTCCCTCTATCCTTCACTCCCTCCCTTCCATCCCTCCCTCCCTCCCACCAGGGCCGGAACAGAGTGTTACCTTCCCACCTATCCCTTCCGTCCCTCTATCCTTCACTCCCTCCCTTCCATCCCTCCCTCCCTCCCACCAGGGCCGGTACAGAGTGTTACCTTCCCACCTATCCCTTCCGTCCCTCTATCCTTCACTCCCTCCCTTCCATCCCTCCCTCCCTCCCACCAGGGCCAGAACAGAGTGTTACCTTCCCACCTATCCCTTCCGTCCCTCTATCCTTCCCTCCCTCCCTCCCACCAGGGCCGGAACAGAGTGTTACCTTCCCACCTATCCCTTCCGTCCCTCTATCCTTCACTCCCTCCCTTCCATCCCTCCCTCCCTCCCTCCCACCAGGGCCGGAACAGAGTGTTACCTTCCCACCTATCCCTTCCGTCCCTCTATCCTTCACTCCCTCCCTTCCATCCCTCCCTCCCTCCCACCAGGGCCGGAACAGAGTGTTACCTTCCCACCTATCCCTTCCGTCCCTCTATCCTTCACTCCCTCCCTTCCATCCCTCCCTCCCTCCCACCAGGGCCGGAACTGAGTGTTACCTTCCCACCTATCCCTTCCGTCCCTCTATCCTTCACTCCCTCCCTTCCATCCCTCCCACCAGGGCCAGAACAGAGTGTTACCTTCCCACCTATCCCTTCCATCCCTCTATCCTTCACTCCCTCCCTTCCATCCCTCCCTCCCTCCCTCCCTCCAGGGCCGTAACAGAGTGTTACCTTCCCACCTATCCCTTCCGTCCCTCTATCCTTCACTCCCTCCCTTCCATCCCTCCCTCCCTCCCACCAGGGCCGGAACAGAGTGTTACCTTCCCACCTATCCCTTCCGTCCCTCTATCCTTCACTCCCTCCCTTCCATCCCTCCCTCCCTCCCACCAGGGCCGGAACAGAGAGTTACCTTCCCACCTATCCCTTCCGTCCCTCTATCCTTCACTCCCTCCCTTCCATCCCTCCCTCCCACCCACCAGGGCCGGAACAGAGTGTTACCTTCCCACCTATCCCTTCCGTCCCTCTACCCTTCACTCCCTCCCTTCCATACCTCCCTCCCTCCCTCCAGGGCCTGAACAGAGTGTTACCTTCCCACCTATCCCTTCCGTCCCTCTATCCTTCACTCCCTCCCTTCCATCCCTCCCTCCCTCCCACCAGGGCCGGAACAGAGTGTTACCTTCCCACCTATCCCTTCCGTCCCTCTATCCTTCACTCCCTCCCTTCCATCCCTCCCTCCCTCCCACCAGGGCCGGTACAGAGTGTTACCTTCCCACCTATCCCTTCCGTCCCTCTATCCTTCACTCCCTCCCTTCCATCCCTCCCTCCCTCCCACCAGGGCCGGAACAGAGTGTTACCTTCCCACCTATCCCTTCCGTCCCTCTATCCTTCACTCCCTCCCTTCCATCCCTCCCTCCCTCCCACCAGGGCCGGAACAGAGTGTTACCTTCCCACCTATCCCTTCTGTCCCTCTATCCTTCACTCCCTCCCTTCCATCCCTCCCTCCCTCCCACCAGGGCCGGAACAGAGTGTTAACTTCCCACCTATCCCTTCCGTCCCTCTATCCTTCACTCCCTCCCTTCCATCCCTCCCACCAGGGCCAGAACAGAGTGTTACCTTCCCACCTATCCCTTCCGTCCCTCTATCCTTCACTCCCTCCCTTCCATCCCTCCCTCCCTCCCTCCAGGGCCGGAACAGAGTGTTACCTTCCCACCTATCCCTTCCGTCCCTCTATCCTTCACTCCCTCCCTTCCATCCCTCCCTCCCTCCCACCAGGGCCGGAACAGAGTGTTACCTTCCCACCTATCCCTTCCGTCCCTCTATCCTTCACTCCCTCCCTTCCATCCCTCCCTCCCTCCCACCAGGGCCGGAACAGAGTGTTACCTTCCCACACATCCCTTCCGTCCCTCTATCCTTCACTCCCTCCCTTCCATCCCTCCCTCCCACCCACCAGGGCCGGAACAGAGTGTTACCTTCCCACCTATCCCTTCTGTCCCTCTATCCTTCACTCCCTCCCTTCCATCCCTCCCTCCCTCCCACCAGGGCCGGAACAGAGTGTTACCTTCCCACCTATCCCTTCCGTCCCTCTATCCTTCACTCCCTCCCTCCCGGGCCGGAACAGAGTGTTACCTTCCCACCTATCCCTTCCGTCCCTCTATCCTTCACTCCCTCCCTTCCATCCCTCCATCCTTCACTCCCTCCCTTCCATCCCTCCCTCCCTCCCACCAGGGCCGGAACAGAGTGTTACCTTAACACCTATCCCTTCCGTCCCTCTATCCTTCACTCCCTCCCTTCCATCCCTCCCTCCCTCCCACCAGGTTCGGAACAGAGTGTTACCTTCCCACCTATCCCTTCCGTCCCTCTATCCTTCACTCCCTCCCTTCCATCCCTCCCTCCCTCCCACCAGGGCCGGAACAGAGTGTTACCTTCCCACCTATCCCTTCCGTCCCTCTATCCTTCACTCCCTCCCTTCCATCCCTCCCTCCCACCCACCAGGGCCGGAACAGAGTGTTACCTTCCCACCTATCCCTTCCGTCCCTCTATCCTTCCCTCCCTCCCTTCCATCCCTCCCTCCCTCCCACCAGGCCGGTACAGAGTGTTACCTTCCCACCTATCCCTTCCGTCCCTCTATCCTTCACTCCCTCCCTTCCATCCCTCCCTCCCTCCCACCAGGGCCGGAACTGAGTGTTACCTTCCCACCTATCCCTTCCGTCCCTCTATCCTTCACTCCCTCCCTTCCATCCCTCCCTCCCTCCCACCAGGGCCGGAACAGAGTGTTACCTTCCCACCTATCCCTTCCGTCACTCTATCCTTCACTCCCTCCCTTCCATCCCTCCCTCCCTCCCACCAGGGCCGGAACAGGGTGTTACCTTACCACCTATCCCTTCCGTCCCTCTATCCTTCACTCCCTCCCTTCCATCCCTCCCTCCCTCCCACCAGGGCCGGAACAGAGTGTTACCTTCCCACCTATCCCTTCCGTCCCTCTATCCTTCACTCCCTCCCTTCCATCCCTCCCTCCCTCCCACCAGGGCCGGAACAGAGTGTTACCTTCCCACCTATCCCTTCCGTCCCTCTATCCTTCACTCCCTCCCTTCCATCCCTCCCACCAGGGCCAGAACAGAGTGTTACCTTCCCACCTATCCCTTCCATCCCTCTATCCTTCACTCCCTCCCTTCCATCCCTGCCTCCCTCCCTCCAGGGCCGGAACAGAGTGTTACCTTCCCACCTATCCCTTCCGTCCCTCTATCCTTCACTCCCTCCCTTCCATCCCTCCCTCCCTCCCACCAGGGCTGGAACAGAGTGTTACCTTCCCACCTATCCCTTCCGTCCCTCTATCCTTCACTCCCTCCCTTCCATCCCTCCCTCCCTCCCACCAGGGCCGGAACAGAGTGTTACCTTCCCACCTATCCCTTCCGTCCCTCTATCCTTCACTCCCTCCCTTCCATCCCTCCCTCCCACCCACCAGGGCCGGAACAGAGTGTTACCTTCCCACCTATCCCTTCCGTCCCTCTATCCTTCACTCCCTCCCTTCCATCCCTCCCTCCCTCCCACCAGGGCCGTAACAGAGTGTTACCTTCCCACCTATCCCTTCCGTCCCTCTATCCTTCACTCCCTCTCTTCCATCCCTCCCTCCCTCCCACCAGGGCCGGAACAGAGTGTTACCTTCCCACCTATCCCTTCTGTCCCTCTATCCTTCACTCCTTCACTCCCTCCCATCCCTCCCTCCCTCCCACCAGGGCCGGAACAGAGTGTTACCTTACCACCTATCCCTTCCGTCCCTCTATCCTTCACTCCCTCCCTTCACTCCCTCCCTTCCATCCCTCCCTCCCACCAGGGCCGGAACAGAGTGTTACCTTCCCACCTATCCCTTCCGTCCCTCTATCCTTCACTCCCTCCCTTCCATCCCTCCCTCTCTCCCACCAGGGCCGGAACAGAGTGTTACCTTCCCACCTATCCCTTCCGTCCCTCTATCCTTCACTCCCTCCCTTCCATCCCTCCCACCAGGGCCAGAACAGAGTGTTACCTTCCCACCTATCCCTTCCGTCCCTCTATCCTTCACTCCCTCCCTTCCATCCCTCCCTCCCTCCCTCCAGGGCCGGAACAGAGTGTTACCTTCCCACCTATCCCCTCCGTCCCTCTATCCTTCACTCCCTCCCTTCTATCCCTCCCTCCCTTCCACCAGGGCCGGAACAGAGTGTTACCTTACCACCTATCCCTTCCGTCCCTCTATCCTTCACTCCCTCCCTTCCATCCCTCCCTCCCTCCTACTAGGGCCGGAACAGAGTGTTACCTTCCCACCTATCCCTTCCGTCCCTCTATCCTTCACTCCCTCCCTTCCATCCCTCCCTCCCTCCCACCAGGGCCGGAACAGAGTGTTACCTTCCCACCTATCCCTTCCGTCCTTCTATCCTTCACTCCCTCCCTTCCATCCCTCCCACCAGGGCCGGAACAGAGTGTTAACTTCCCACCTATCCCTTCCGTCCCTCTATCCTTCACTCCCTCCCTTCCATCCCTCCCACCAGGGCCAGAACAGAGTGTTACCTTCCCACCTATCCCTTCCGTCCCTCTATCTTTCACTCCCTCCCTTCCATCCCTCCCTCCCTCCCTCCAGGGCCGGAACAGAGTGTTACCTTCCCACCTATCCCTTCCGTCCCTCTATCCTTCACTTCATCCCTTCCATCCCTCCCTCCCTCCCACCGGGGCCGGAACAGAGTGTTACCTTCCCACCTATCCCTTCCGTCCCTCACTCCCTCCCTTCCATCCCTCCCTCCCACCAGGGCCGGAACAGAGTGTTACCTTCCCACCTATCCCTTCCGTCCCTCTATCCTTCACTCCCTCCCTTCCATCCCTCCCTCCCTCCCACCAGGGCCGGAACAGAGTGTTACCTTCCCACCTATCCCTTCCGTCCCTCTAACCTTCACTCCCTCCCTTCCATCCCTCCCTCCCTCCCACCAGGGCCGGAACAGAGTGTTACCTTCCCACCTATCCCTTCCGTCCCTCTATCCTTCACTCCCTCCCTTCCATCCCTCCCTCCCTCCCACCAGGGCCGGAACAGAGTGTTACCTTCCCACCTATCCCTTCTGTCCTCTCTATCCTTCACTCCCTCCCTTCCATCCCTACCTCCCTCCCACCAGGGCCGGAACAGAGTGTTACCTTCCCACCTATCCCTTCCGTCCCTCTATCCTTCACTCCCTCCCTTCCATCCCTCCGTCCCTCCCACCAGGGCCAGAACCGAGTGTTACCTTCCCACCTATCCCTTCCGTCCCTCGATCCTTCACTCCCTCCCTTCCATCCCTCCCTCCCTCCCTCCAGGGCCGGAACAGAGTGTTACCTTCCCACCTATCCCTTCCGTCCCTCTATCCTTCACTCCCTCCCTTCCATCCCTCCCTCCCTCCCTCCCACCAGGGCCGGAACAGAGTGTTACCTTCCCACCTATCCCTTCTGTCCTCTCTATCCTTCACTCCCTCCCTTCCATCCCTACCTCCCTCCCACCAGGGCCGGAACAGAGTGTTACCTTCCCACCTATCCCTTCCGTCCCTCTATCCTTCACTCCCTCCCTTCGTTCCCTCCCTCCCTCCCTCCAGGGCCGGAACAGAGTGTTACCTTCCCACCTATCCCTTCCGTCCCTCTATCCTTCACTCCCTCCCTTCCATCCCTCCCTCCCTCCCTCCCACCAGGGCCGGAACAGAGTGTTACCTTCCCACCTATCCCTTCCGTCCCTCTATCCTTCACTCCCTCCCTTCCATCCCTCCCTCCTTCCCACCAGGGCCGGAACAGAGTGTTACCTTCCACCTATCCCTTCTGTCCCTCTATCCTTCACTCCCTCCCTTCCATCCCTCCCTCCCTTCTACCAGGGCCGGAACAGAGTGTTACCTTACCACCTATTCCTTCCGTCCCTCTATCCTTCACTCCCTCCCTTCCATCCCTACCTCCCACCAGGGCCGGAACAGAGTGTTACCTTCCCACCTATCCCTTCCGTCCCTCTATCCTTCACTCCCTCCCTTCCATCCCTCCCTCCCTCCCACCGGAACAGAGTGTTACCTTCCCACCTATCCCTTCCGTCCTCTCTATCCTTCACTCCCTCCCTTCCATCCCTCCCTCCCACCAGGGCCGGAACAGAGTGTTACCTTCCCACCTATCCCTTCCATCCCTCTATCCTTCACTCCCTCCCTTCCATCCCTCCCTCCCACCAGGGCAGGGAACAGAGTGTTACCTTACCACCTATCCCTTCCGTCCCTCTATCCTTCACTCCCTCCCTTCCATCCCTCCCTCCCTCCCACCAGGGCCGGAACAGAGTGTTACCTTCCCACCTATCCCTTCCGTCCCTCTATCCTTCAGTCCCTCCCTTCCATCCCTCTCTCCCTCCCACCAGGGCCGGAACAGAGTGTTACCTTCCCACCTATCCCTTCCGTCCCTCTATCCTTCACTCCCTCCCTTCCATCCCTCCCACCAGGGCCGGAACAGAGTGTTACCTTCCCACCTATCCCTTCCGTCCCTCTATCCTTCACTCCCTCCCTTCCATCCCTCCCACCAGGGCCAGAACAGAGTGTTACCTTCCCACTGACCCTTCCGTCCCTCTATCCTTCACTCCCTCCCTTCCATCCCTCCCTCCCTCCCTCCAGGGCCGGAACAGAGTGTTACCTTCCCACCTATCCCTTCCGTCCCGCTATCCTTCACTCCCTCCCTTCCATCCCTCCCTCCCTCCCACCAGGGCCGGAACAGAGTGTTACCTTCCCACCTATCCCTTCCGTCCCTCTATCCTTCACTCCCTCCCTTCCATCCCTCCCTCCCTCCCACCAGGGCCGGAACAGAGTGTTACCTTCCCACCTATCCCTTCCGTCCCTCTATCCTTCACTCCCTCCCTTCCATCCCTCCCACCAGGGCCAGAACAGAGTGTTACCTTCCCACCTATCCCTTCCGTCCCTCTATCCTTCACTCCCTCCCTTCCATCCCTCCCTCCCTCCCTCCCTCCAGGGCCGGGACAGTGTTACCTTCCCACCTATCCCTTCCGTCCCTCTATCCTTCACTCCCTCCCTTCCATCCCTCCCTCCCTCCCACCAGGGCCAGAACAGAGTGTTACCTTCCCACCTATCCCTTCCGTCCCTCTATCCTTCACTCCCTCCCTTCCATCCCTCCCTCCCTCCCACCAGGGCTGGAACAGAGTGTTACCTTCCCACCTATCCCTTCCGTCCCTCTATCCTTCACTCCCTCCCTTCCATCCCTCCCTCCATCCCACCAGGGCCGGAACAGAGTGTTACCTTCCCACCTATCCCTTCCGTCCCTTTATCCTTCACTCCCTCCCTTCCATCCCTCCCTCCCTCCCACCAGGGCCGGAACAGAGTGTTACCTTACCACCTATCCCTTCCGTCCCTCTATCCTTCAATCCCTCCCTTCCATCCCTCCCTCCCACCAGGGCCGGAACAGAGTGTTACCTTCCCACCTATCCCTTCCGTCCCTCTATCCTTCACTCCCTCCCTTCCATCCCTCCCTCCCTCCCACCAGGGCCGGAACAGAGTGTTACCTTCCCACCTATCCCTTCCGTCCCTCTATCCTTCACACCCTCCCTTCCATCCCTCCCTCCCTCCCTCCCGGGCCGGAACAGAGTGTTACCTTCCCACCTATCCCTTCCGTCCCTCTATCCTTCACTCCCTCCCTTCCATCCCTCCCTCCCTCCCACCAGGGCCGGAACAGAGTGTTGCCTTCCCACCTATCCCTTCCGTCCCTCTATCCTTCACTCCCTCCCTTCCATCCCTCCCTCCCACCAGGGCCGGAGCAGAGTGTTACCTTCCCACCTATCCCTTCCGTCCCTCTATCCTTCACTCCCTCCCTTCCATCCCTCCCTCCCTTCCACCGGGGCCGGAACAGAGTGTTACCTTACCACCTATCCCTTCCGTCCCTCTATCCTTCACTCCCTCCCTTCCATCCCTCCCTCCCTCCTACCAGGGCCGGAACAGAGTGTTACCTTCCCACCTATCCCTTCCGTCCCTCTATCCTTCACTCCCTCCCTTCCATCCCTCCCTCCCTCCCACCAGGGCCGGAACAGAGTGTTACCTTCCCACCTATCCCTTCCGTCCCTCTATCCTTCACTCCCTCCCTTCCATCCCTCCCTCCCTCCCACCAGGGCCGGAACAGAGTGTTACCTTCCCACCTATCCCTTCCGTCCCTCTATCCATCCCTCCCTCCCTCCCACCAGGGCCGGAACAGAGTGTTACCTTCCCACCTATCCCTTCCGTCCCTCTATCCTTCACTCCCTCCCTTCCATCCCTCCCTCCCTCCCACCAGGGCCGGAACAGAGTGTTACCTTCCCACCTATCCCTTCCGTCCCTCTATCCTTCACTCCCTCCCTTCCATCCCTCCCTCCCTCCCACCAGGGCCGGAACAGAGTGTTACCTTCCCACCTATCCCTTCCATCCCTCTATCCTTCACTCCCTCCCTTCCATCCCTCCCACCAGGGCCAGAACAGAGTGTTACCTTCCCACCTATCCCTTCCGTCCCTCTATCCTTCACGCCCTCCCTTCCATCCCTCCCTCCCTCCCTCCAGGGCCGGGACAGTGTTACCTTCCCACCTATCCCTTCCGTCCCTCTATCCTTCACTCCCTCCCTTCCATCCCTCCCTCCCTCCCTCCCACCAGGGCCGGAACAGAGTGTTACCTTCCCACCTATCCCTTCCGTCCCTCTATCCTTCACTCCCTCCATTCCATCCCTCCCTCCCTCCCACCAGGGCTGGAACAGAGTGTTACCTTCCCACCTATCCCTTCCGTCCCTCTATCCTTCACTCCCTCCCTTCCATCCCTCCCTCCCTCCCACCAGGGCCGGAACAGAGTGTTACCTTCCCACCTATCCCTTCCGTCCCTTTATCCTTCACTCCCTCCCTTCCATCCCTCCCTCCCTCCCACCAGGGCCGGAACAGAGTGTTACCTTACCACCTATCCCTTCCGTCCCTCTATCCTTCAATCCCTCCCTTCCATCCCTCCCTCCCACCAGGGCCGGAACAGAGTGTTACCTTCCCACCTATCCCTTCCGTCCCTCTATCCTTCACTCCCTCCCTTCCATCCCTCCCTCCCTCCCACCAGGGCCGGAACAGAGTGTTACCTTCCCACCTATCCCTTCCGTCCCTCTATCCTTCACTCCCTCCCTTCCATCCCTCCCTCCCTCCCTCCCGGGCCGGAACAGAGTGTTACCTTCCCACCTATCCCTTCCGTCCCTCTATCCTTCACTCCCTCCCTTCCATCCCTCCCTCCCTCCCACCAGGGCCGGAACAGAGTGTTGCCTTCCCACCTATCCCTTCCGTCCCTCTATCCTTCACTCCCTCCCTTCCATCCCTCCCTCCCACCAGGTCCGGAACAGAGTGTTACCTTCCCACCTATCCCCTCCGTCCCTCTATCCTTCACTCCCTCCCTTCTATCCCTCCCTCCCTTCCACCAGGGCCGGAACAGAGTGTTACCTTACCACCTATCCCTTCCGTCCCTCTATCCTTCACTCCCTCCCTTCCATCCCTCCCTCCCTCCTACTAGGGCCGGAACAGAGTGTTACCTTCCCACCTATCCCTTCCGTCCCTCTATCCTTCACTCCCTCCCTTCCATCCCTCCCTCCCTCCCACCAGGGCCGGAACAGAGTGTTACCTTCCCACCTATCCCTTCCGTCCTTCTATCCTTCACTCCCTCCCTTCCATCCCTCCCACCAGGGCCGGAACAGAGTGTTAACTTCCCACCTATCCCTTCCGTCCCTCTATCCTTCACTCCCTCCCTTCCATCCCTCCCACCAGGGCCAGAACAGAGTGTTACCTTCCCACCTATCCCTTCCGTCCCTCTATCTTTCACTCCCTCCCTTCCATCCCTCCCTCCCTCCCTCCAGGGCCGGAACAGAGTGTTACCTTCCCACCTATCCCTTCCGTCCCTCTATCCTTCACTTCATCCCTTCCATCCCTCCCTCCCTCCCACCGGGGCCGGAACAGAGTGTTACCTTCCCACCTATCCCTTCCGTCCCTCACTCCCTCCCTTCCATCCCTCCCTCCCACCAGGGCCGGAACAGAGTGTTACCTTCCCACCTATCCCTTCCGTCCCTCTATCCTTCACTCCCTCCCTTCCATACCTCCCTCCCTCCCACCAGGGCCGGAACAGAGTGTTACCTTCCCACCTATCCCTTCCGTCCCTCTAACCTTCACTCCCTCCCTTCCATCCCTCCCTCCCTCCCACCAGGGCCGGAACAGAGTGTTACCTTACCACCTATCCCTTCCATCCCTCTATCCTTCACTCCCTCCCTTCCATCCCTCCCTCCCTCCCACCAGGGCTGGAACAGAGTGTTACCTTCCCACCTATCCCTTCCATCCCTCTATCCTTCACTCCCTCCCTTCCATCCCTCCCTCCCTCCCACCAGGGCCGGAACAGAGTGTTACCTTCCCACCTATCCCTTCCGTCCCTCTATCCTTCACTCCCTCCCTCCCACCAGGGTCGGAACAGATTGTTACCGTCCCACCTATCCCTTACGTCCCTCTATCCTTCACTCCCTCCCTCCCACCAGGGCCGGAACAGAGTTACCTTCCCACCTATCCCTTCCGTCCCTCTATCCTTCACTTCCTTACTTCCATCCCTCCCTCCCTCCCACCAGGGCCGGAACAGAGTGTTACCTTCCCACCTATCCCTTCCATCCCTCTATCCTTCACTCCCTCCCTTCCATCCCTCCCTCCCTCCCACCAGGGCCGGAACAGAGTGTTACCTTCCCACCTATCCCTTCCGTCCCTCTATCCTTACCTCCCTCCCTTCCATCCCTCCCGGGCCGGAACAGAGTGTTACCTTCCCACCTATCCCTTCCGTCCCTCTATCCTTCACTCCCTCCCTTCCATCCCTCCCTCCCTCCCACCAGGGCCGGAAGAGAGTGTTACCTTCCCACCTATCCCTTCCGTCCCTCTAACCTTCACTCCCTCCCTTCCATCCCTCCCTCCCTCCCACCAGGGCCGGAACAGAGTGTTACCTTACCACCTATCCCTTCCATCCCTCTATCCTTCACTCCCTCCCTTCCATCCCTCCCTCCCTCCCACCAGGGTCGGAACAGATTGTTACCTTCCCACCTATCCCTTACGTCCCTCTATCCTTCACTCCCTCCCTCCCACCAGGGCCGGAACAGAGTTTTACCTTCCCACCTATCCCTTCCATCCCTCTATCCTTCACTCCCCCCCTCCCTCCCACCAGGGCCGGAACAGAGTGTTACCTTCCCACCTATCCCTTCCGTCCCTCTATCCTTCACTACCTCCCTCCCTCCCACCAGGGCCAGAACAGAGTGTTACCTTCCCACCTATCCCTTCCATCCCTCTATCCTTACCTCCCTCCCTTCCATCCCTCCCGGGCCGGAACAGAGTGTTACCTTCCCACCTATCCCTTCCGTCCCTCTATCCTTAACTCCCTCCCTTCCATCCCTCCCTCCTTCCCACCAGGGCAGGAACAGATTGTTACCTTCCCACCTATCCCTTCCGTCCCTCTATCCTTCACTCCCTCCCTTCCATCCCTCCCTCCCTCCCACCAGGGCCGGAACAGAGTGTTACCTTCCCACCTATCCCTTCCGTCCCTCTATCCTTCACTCCCTCCCTTCCATCCCTCCCTCCCTCCCTCCAGGGCCGGAACAGAGTGTTACCTTCCCACCTATCCCTTCCGTCCCTCTATCCTTCACTCCCTCCCTTCCATCCCTCCCTCCCTCCCACCAGGGCCGGAACAGACCATTACCTTCCCACCTATCCCTTCTGTCCTCTCTATCCTTCACTCCCTCCCTTCCATCCCTACCTCCCTCCCACCAGGGCCGGAACAGAGTGTTACCTTCCCACCTATCCCTTCCGTCCCTCTATCCTTCACTCCCTCCCTTCCATCCCTCCCTCCCTCCCACCAGGGCCGGAACAGAGTGTTACCTTCCCACCTATCCCTTCCGTCCCTCTATCCTTCACTCCCTCCCTTCCATCCCTCCCTCCCTCCCACCAGGGCCGGAACAGAGTGTTACCTTCCCACCTATCCCTTCTGTCCCTCTATCCTTCACTCCCTCTCTTCCATCCCTCCCTCCCTCCCACCAGGGCCGGAACAGAGTGTTACCTTACCACCTATCCCTTCCGTCCCTCTATCCTTCACTCCCTCCCTTCCATCCCTCCCTCCCTCCCACCAGGGCCGGAACAGAGTGTTACCTTCCCACCTATCCCTTCCGTCCCTCTATCCTTCACTCCCTCCCTTCCATCCCTCCCTCCCTCCCACCAGGGCCGGAACAGAGTGTTACCTTCCCACCTATCCCTTCTGTCCTCTCTATCCTTCACTCCCTCCCTTCCATCCCTACCTCCCTCCCACCAGGGCCGGAACAGAGTGTTACCTTCCCACCTATCCCTTCCGTCCCTCTATCCTTCACTCCCTCCCTTCCATCCCTCCGTCCCTCCCACCAGGGCCGGAACCGAGTGTTACCTTCCCACCTATCCCTTCCGTCCCTCGATCCTTCACTCCCTCCCTTCCATCCCTCCCTCCCTCCCTCCAGGGCCGGAACAGAGTGTTACCTTCCCACCTATCCCTTCCGTCCCTCTATCCTTCACTCCCTCCCTTCCATCCCTCCCTCCCTCCCTCCCACCAGGGCCGGAACAGAGTGTTACCTTCCCACCTATCCCTTCTGTCCTCTCTATCCTTCACTCCCTCCCTTCCATCCCTACCTCCCTCCCACCAGGGCCGGAACAGATTGTTACCTTCCCACCTATCCCTTCCGTCCCTCTATCCTTCACTCCCTCCCTTCGTTCCCTCCCTCCAGGGCCGGAACAGAGTGTTACCTTCCCACCTATCCCTTCCGTCCCTCTATCCTTCACTCCCTCCCTTCCATCCCTCCCTCCCTCCCTCCCACCAGGGCCGGAACAGAGTGTTACCTTCCCACCTATCCCTTCCGTCCCTCTATCCTTCATTCCCTCCCTTCCATCCCTCCCTCCCTCCCTCCCACCAGGGCCGGAACAGAGTGTTACCTTCCCACCTATCCCTTCTGTCCCTCTATCCTTCACTCCCTCCCTTCCATCCCTCCCTCCCTTCCACCAGGGCTGGAACAGAGTGTTACCTTACCACCTATCCCTTCCGTCCCTCTATCCTTCACTCCCTCCCTTCCATCCCTACCTCCCACCAGGGCCGGAACAGAGTGTTACCTTCCCACCTATCCCTTCCGTCCCTCTATCCTTCACTCCCTCCCTTCCATCCCTCCCTCCCTCCCACCAGGGCCGGAACAGAGTGTTACCTTCCCACCTATCCCTTCCGTCCTCTCTATCCTTCACTCCCTCCCTTCCATCCCTCCCTCCCACCAGGGCCGGAACAGATTGTTACCTTCCCACCTATCCCTTCCGTCCCTCTATCCTTCACTCCCTCCCTTCCATCCCTCCCTCCCTCCCACCAGGGCCGGAACAGAGTGTTACCTTCCTACCTATCCCTTCCGTCCCTCTATCCTTCACTCCCTGCCTTCCATCCCTCCCTCCCTCCCACCAGGGCCGGAATAGAGTGTTACCTTCCCACCTATCCCTTCCGTCCCTCTATCCTTCACTCCCTCCCTTCCATCCCTCCCTCCCTCCCACCAGGGCCGGAACAGAGTGTTACCTTCCCACCTATCCCTTCCGTCCCTCTATCCTTCACTCCCTCCCTTCCATCCCTCCCTCCCTCCCACCAGGGCCGGAAAAGAGTGTTACCTTCCCACCTATCCCTTCCGTCCCTCTATCCTTCACTCCCTCCCTTCCATCCCTCCCTCCCTCCCACCAGGGCCGAATCAGAGTGTTACCTTCCCACCTATCCCTTCCGTCCCTCTATCCTTCACTCCCTCCCTTCCATCCCTCCCTCCCTCCCACCAGGGCCGGAACAGAGTGTTACCTTCCCACCTATCCCTTTCGTCCCTCTATCCTTCACTCCCTCCCTTCGTTCCCTCCCTTCCTCCCTCCAGGGCCGGAACAGAGTGTTACCTTCCCACCTATCCCTTCCGTCCCTCTATCCTTCACTCCCTCCCTTCCATCCCTCCCTCCCTCCCACCAGGGCCGGAACAGAGTGTTACCTTCCCACCTATCCCTTCTGTCCCTCTATCCTTAACTCCCTCCCTTACGTCCCTCCCTCCCTCCCACCAGGGCAGGAACAGATTGTTACCTTCCCACCTATCCCTTCCGTCCCTCTATCCTTCACTCCCTCCCTTCCATCCCTCCCTCCCTCCCACCAGGGCCGGAACAGAGTGTTACCTTCCCACCTATCCCTTCCGTCCCTCTATCCTTCACTCCCTCCCTTCCATCCCTCCCTCCCTCCCTCCAGGGCCGGAACAGAGTGTTACCTTCCCACCTATCCCTTCCGTCCCTCTATCCTTCACTCCCTCCCTTCCATCCCTCCCTCCCACCAGGGCCGGAACAGAGTGTTACCTTCCCACCTATCCCTTCTGTCCTCTCTATCCTTCACTCCCTCCCTTCCATCCCTACCTCCCTCCCACCAGGGCCGGAACAGAGTGTTACCTTCCCACCTATCCCTTCCGTCCCTCTATCCTTCACTCCCTCCCTTCCATCCCTCCCTCCCTCCCACCAGGGCCGGAACAGAGTGTTACCTTCCCACCTATCCCTTCCGTCCCTCTATCCTTCACTCCCTCCCTTCCATCCCTCCCTCCCTCCCTCCCGGGCCGGAACAGAGTGTTACCTTCCCACCTATCCCTTCCGTCCCTCTATCCTTCACTCCCTCCCTTCCATCCCTCCCTCCCTCCCACCAGGGCCGGAACAGAGTGTTGCCTTCCCACCTATCCCTTCCGTCCCTCTATCCTTCACTCCCTCCCTTCCATCCCTCCCTCCCACCAGGGCCGGAGCAGAGTGTTACCTTCCCACCTATCCCTTCCGTCCCTCTATCCTTCACTCCCTCCCTTCCATCCCTCCCTCCCTTCCACCAGGGCCGGAACAGAGTGTTACCTTACCACCTATCCCTTCCGTCCCTCTATCCTTCACTCCCTCCCTTCCATCCCTCCCTCCCTCCTACCAGGGCCGGAACAGAGTGTTACCTTCCCACCTATCCCTTCCGTCCCTCTATCCTTCACTCCCTCCCTTCCATCCCTCCCTCCCTCCCACCAGGGCCGGAACAGAGTGTTACCTTCCCACCTATCCCTTCCGTCCCTCTATCCTTCACTCCCTCCCTTCCATCCCTCCCTCCCTCCCACCAGGGCCGGAACAGAGTGTTACCTTCCCACCTATCCCTTCCGTCCCTCTATCCATCCCTCCCTCCCTCCCACCAGGGCCGGAACAGAGTGTTACCTTCCCACCTATCCCTTCCGTCCCTCTATCCTTCACTCCCTCCCTTCCATCCCTCCCTCCCTCCCACCAGGGCCGGAACAGAGTGTTACCTTCCCACCTATCCCTTCCGTCCCTCTATCCTTCACTCCCTCCCTTCCATCCCTCCCTCCCTCCCACCAGGGCCGGAACAGAGTGTTACCTTCCCACCTATCCCTTCCATCCCTCTATCCTTCACTCCCTCCCTTCCATCCCTCCCACCAGGGCCAGAACAGAGTGTTACCTTCCCACCTATCCCTTCCGTCCCTCTATCCTTCACTCCCTCCCTTCCATCCCTCCCTCCCTCCCTCCAGGGCCGGGACAGTGTTACCTTCCCACCTATCCCTTCCGTCCCTCTATCCTTCACTCCCTCCCTTCCATCCCTCCCTCCCTCCCACCAGGGCCGGAACAGAGTGTTACCTTCCCACCTATCCCTTCCGTCCCTCTATCCTTCACTCCCTCCCTTCCATCCCTCCCTCCCTCCCTCCCACCAGGGCTGGAACAGAGTGTTACCTTCCCACCTATCCCTTCCGTCCCTCTATCCTTCACTCCCTCCCTTCCATCCCTCCCTCCCTCCCACCAGGGCCGGAACAGAGTGTTACCTTCCCACCTATCCCTTCCGTCCCTTTATCCTTCACTCCCTCCCTTCCATCCCTCCCTCCCTCCCACCAGGGCCGGAACAGAGTGTTACCTTACCACCTATCCCTTCCGTCCCTCTATCCTTCAATCCCTCCCTTCCATCCCTCCCTCCCACCAGGGCCGGAACAGAGTGTTACCTTCCCACCTATCCCTTCCGTCCCTCTATCCTTCACTCCCTCCCTTCCATCCCTCCCTCCCTCCCACCAGGGCCGGAACAGAGTGTTACCTTCCCACCTATCCCTTCCGTCCCTCTATCCTTCACTCCCTCCCTTCCATCCCTCCCTCCCTCCCTCCCGGGCCGGAACAGAGTGTTACCTTCCCACCTATCCCTTCCGTCCCTCTATCCTTCACTCCCTCCCTTCCATCCCTCCCTCCCTCCCACCAGGGCCGGAACAGAGTGTTGCCTTCCCACCTATCCCTTCCGTCCCTCTATCCTTCACTCCCTCCCTTCCATCCCTCCCTCCCACCAGGTCCGGAACAGAGTGTTACCTTCCCACCTATCCCCTCCGTCCCTCTATCCTTCACTCCCTCCCTTCTATCCCTCCCTCCCTTCCACCAGGGCCGGAACAGAGTGTTACCTTACCACCTATCCCTTCCGTCCCTCTATCCTTCACTCCCTCCCTTCCATCCCTCCCTCCCTCCTACTAGGGCCGGAACAGAGTGTTACCTTCCCACCTATCCCTTCCGTCCCTCTATCCTTCACTCCCTCCCTTCCATCCCTCCCTCCCTCCCACCAGGGCCGGAACAGAGTGTTACCTTCCCACCTATCCCTTCCGTCCTTCTATCCTTCACTCCCTCCCTTCCATCCCTCCCACCAGGGCCGGAACAGAGTGTTAACTTCCCACCTATCCCTTCCGTCCCTCTATCCTTCACTCCCTCCCTTCCATCCCTCCCACCAGGGCCAGAACAGAGTGTTACCTTCCCACCTATCCCTTCCGTCCCTCTATCTTTCACTCCCTCCCTTCCATCCCTCCCTCCCTCCCTCCAGGGCCGGAACAGAGTGTTACCTTCCCACCTATCCCTTCCGTCCCTCTATCCTTCACTTCATCCCTTCCATCCCTCCCTCCCTCCCACCGGGGCCGGAACAGAGTGTTACCTTCCCACCTATCCCTTCCGTCCCTCACTCCCTCCCTTCCATCCCTCCCTCCCACCAGGGCCGGAACAGAGTGTTACCTTCCCACCTATCCCTTCCGTCCCTCTATCCTTCACTCCCTCCCTTCCATCCCTCCCTCCCTCCCACCAGGGCCGGAACAGAGTGTTACCTTCCCACCTATCCCTTCCGTCCCTCTAACCTTCACTCCCTCCCTTCCATCCCTCCCTCCCTCCCACCAGGGCCGGAACAGAGTGTTACCTTACCACCTATCCCTTCCATCCCTCTATCCTTCACTCCCTCCCTTCCATCCCTCCCTCCCTCCCACCAGGGCTGGAACAGAGTGTTACCTTCCCACCTATCCCTTCCGTCCCTCTATCCTTCACTCCCTCCCTTCCATCCCTCCCTCCCTCCCACCAGGGCCGGAACAGAGTGTTACCTTCCCACCTATCCCTTCCGTCCCTCTATCCTTCACTCCCTCCCTCCCACCAGGGTCGGAACAGATTGTTACCGTCCCACCTATCCCTTACGTCCCTCTATCCTTCACTCCCTCCCTCCCACCAGGGCCGGAACAGAGTTACCTTCCCACCTATCCCTTCCGTCCCTCTATCCTTCACTTCCTTACTTCCATCCCTCCCTCCCTCCCACCAGGGCCGGAACAGAGTGTTACCTTCCCACCTATCCCTTCCATCCCTCTATCCTTCACTCCCTCCCTTCCATCCCTCCCTCCCTCCCACCAGGGCCGGAACAGAGTGTTACCTTCCCACCTATCCCTTCCGTCCCTCTATCCTTACCTCCCTCCCTTCCATCCCTCCCGGGCCGGAACAGAGTGTTACCTTCCCACCTATCCCTTCTGTCCCTCTATCCTTCACTCCCTCCCTTCCATCCCTCCCTCCCTCCCACCAGGGCCGGAAGAGAGTGTTACCTTCCCACCTATCCCTTCCGTCCCTCTAACCTTCACTCCCTCCCTTCCATCCCTCCCTCCCTCCCACCAGGGCCGGAACAGAGTGTTACCTTACCACCTATCCCTTCCATCCCTCTATCCTTCACTCCCTCCCTTCCATCCCTCCCTCCCTCCCACCAGGGTCGGAACAGATTGTTACCTTCCCACCTATCCCTTACGTCCCTCTATCCTTCACTCCCTCCCTCCCACCAGGGCCGGAACAGAGTTTTACCTTCCCACCTATCCCTTCCATCCCTCTATCCTTCACTCCCCCCCTCCCTCCCACCAGGGCTGGAACAGAGTGTTACCTTCCCACCTATCCCTTCCGTCCCTCTATCCTTCACTACCTCCCTCCCTCCCACCAGGGCCGGAACAGAGTGTTACCTTCCCACCTATCCCTTCCATCCCTCTATCCTTACCTCCCTCCCTTCCATCCCTCCCGGGCCGGAACAGAGTGTTACCTTCCCACCTATCCCTTCCGTCCCTCTATCCTTAACTCCCTCCCTTCCATCCCTCCCTCCTTCCCACCAGGGCAGGAACAGATTGTTACCTTCCCACCTATCCCTTCCGTCCCTCTATCCTTCACTCCCTCCCTTCCATCCCTCCCTCCCTCCCACCAGGGCCGGAACAGAGTGTTACCTTCCCACCTATCCCTTCCGTCCCTCTATCCTTCACTCCCTCCCTTCCATCCCTCCCTCCCTCCCTCCAGGGCCGGAACAGAGTGTTACCTTCCCACCTATCCCTTCCGTCCCTCTATCCTTCACTCCCTCCCTTCCATCCCTCCCTCCCTCCCACCAGGGCCGGAACAGACCATTACCTTCCCACCTATCCCTTCTGTCCTCTCTATCCTTCACTCCCTCCCTTCCATCCCTACCTCCCTCCCACCAGGGCCGGAACAGAGTGTTACCTTCCCACCTATCCCTTCCGTCCCTCTATCCTTCACTCCCTCCCTTCCATCCCTCCCTCCCTCCCACCAGGGCCGGAACAGAGTGTTACCTTCCCACCTATCCCTTCCGTCCCTCTATCCTTCACTCCCTCCCTTCCATCCCTCCCTCCCTCCCACCAGGGCCGGAACAGAGTGTTACCTTCCCACCTATCCCTTCTGTCCCTCTATCCTTTACTCCCTCTCTTCCATCCCTCCCTCCCTCCCACCAGGGCCGGAACAGAGTGTTACCTTACCACCTATCCCTTCCGTCCCTCTATCCTTCACTCCCTCCCTTCCATCCCTCCCTCCCTCCCACCAGGGCCGGAACAGAGTGTTACCTTCCCACCTATCCCTTCCGTCCCTCTATCCTTCACTCCCTCCCTTCCATCCCTCCCTCCCTCCCACCAGGGCCGGAACAGAGTGTTACCTTCCCACCTATCCCTTCTGTCCTCTCTATCCTTCACTCCCTCCCTTCCATCCCTACCTCCCTCCCACCAGGGCCGGAACAGAGTGTTACCTTCCCACCTATCCCTTCCGTCCCTCTATCCTTCACTCCCTCCCTTCCATCCCTCCGTCCCTCCCACCAGGGTCGGAACAGATTGTTACCTTCCCACCTATCCCTTACGTCCCTCTATCCTTCACTCCCTCCCTCCCACCAGGGCCGGAACAGAGTTTTACCTTCCCACCTATCCCTTCCATCCCTCTATCCTTCACTCCCCCCCTCCCTCCCACCAGGGCCGGAACAGAGTGTTACCTTCCCACCTATCCCTTCTGTCCCTCTATCCTTCACTACCTCCCTCCCTCCCACCAGGGCCGGAACAGAGTGTTACCTTCCCACCTATCCCTTCCATCCCTCTATCCTTACCTCCCTCCCTTCCATCCCTCCCGGGCCGGAACAGAGTGTTACCTTCCCACCTATCCCTTCCGTCCCTCTATCCTTCACTACCTCCCTCCCTCCCACCAGGGCCGGAACAGAGTGTTACCTTCCCACCTATCCCTTCCATCCCTCTATCCTTCACTCCCTCCCTTCCATCCCTACCTCCCTCCCACCAGGGCCGGAACAGAGTGTTACCTTCCCACCTATCCCTTCCGTCCCTCTATCCTTCACTCCCTCCCTTCCATCCCTCCGTCCCTCCCACCAGGGTCGGAACAGATTGTTACCTTCCCACCTATCCCTTACGTCCCTCTATCCTTCACTCCCTCCCTCCCACCAGGGCCGGAACAGAGTTTTACCTTCCCACCTATCCCTTCCATCCCTCTATCCTTCACTCCCCCCCTCCCTCCCACCAGGGCCGGAACAGAGTGTTACCTTCCCACCTATCCCTTCCGTCCCTCTATCCTTCACTACCTCCCTCCCTCCCACCAGGGCCGGAACAGAGTGTTACCTTCCCACCTATCCCTTCCGTCCCTCTATCCTTAACTCCCTCCCTTCCATCCCTCCCTCCTTCCCACCAGGGCAGGAACAGATTGTTACCTTCCCACCTATCCCTTCCGTCCCTCTATCCTTCACTCCCTCCCTTCCATCCCTCCCTCCCTCCCACCAGTGCCGGAACAGAGTGTTACCTTCCCACCTATCCCTTCCGTCCCTCTATCCTTCACTCCCTCCCTTCCCTCCCTCCCTCCCTCCAGGGCCGGAACAGAGTGTTACCTTCCCACCTATCCCTTCCGTCCCTCTATCCTTCACTCCCTCCCTTCCATCCCTCCCTCCCTCCCACCAGGGCCGGAACAGACTATTACCTTCCCACCTATCCCTTCTGTCCTCTCTATCCTTCACTCCCTCCCTTCCATCCCTACCTCCCTCCCACCAGGGCCGGAACAGAGTGTTACCTTCCCACCTATCCCTTCCGTCCCTCTATCCTTCACTCCCTCCCTTCCATCCCTCCCTCCCTCCCACCAGGG
Source organism: Lissotriton vulgaris (assembly GCF_964263255.1). Lineage (NCBI taxonomy): Eukaryota > Metazoa > Chordata > Amphibia > Caudata > Salamandridae > Lissotriton > Lissotriton vulgaris. The sequence continues at coordinate 51,912 of NW_028241588.1, forward strand.
CCGGAACAGAGTGTTACCTTCCCACCTATCCCTTCCGTCCCTCTATCCTTCACTCCCTCCCTTCCATCCCTCCCTCCCTCCCACCAGGGCCGGAACAGAGTGTTACCTTCCCACCTATCCCTTCTGTCCCTCTATCCTTCACTCCCTCTCTTCCATCCCTCCCTCCCTCCCACCAGGGCCGGAACAGAGTGTTACCTTACCACCTATCCCTTCCGTCCCTCTATCCTTCACTCCCTCCCTTCCATCCCTCCCTCCCTCCCACCAGGGCCGGAACAGAGTGTTACCTTCCCACCTATCCCTTCCGTCCCTCTATCCTTCACTCCCTCCCTTCCATCCCTCCCTCCCTCCCACCAGGGCCGGAACAGAGTGTTACCTTCCCACCTATCCCTTCTGTCCTCTCTATCCTTCACTCCCTCCCTTCCATCCCTACCTCCCTCCCACCAGGGCCGGAACAGAGTGTTACCTTCCCACCTATCCCTTCCGTCCCTCTATCCTTCACTCCCTCCCTTCCATCCCTCCGTCCCTCCCACCAGGGCCGGAACCGAGTGTTACCTTCCCACCTATCCCTTCCGTCCCTCGATCCTTCACTCCCTCCCTTCCATCCCTCCCTCCCTCCCTCCAGGGCCGGAACAGAGTGTTACCTTCCCACCTATCCCTTCCGTCCCTCTATCCTTCATTCCCTCCCTTCCATCCCTCCCTCCCTCCCTCCCACCAGGGCCGGAACAGAGTGTTACCTTCCCACCTATCCCTTCTGTCCTCTCTATCCTTCACTCCCTCCCTTCCATCCCTACCTCCCTCCCACCAGGGCCGGAACAGATTGTTACCTTCCCACCTATCCCTTCCGTCCCTCTATCCTTCACTCCCTCCCTTCGTTCCCTCCCTCCAGGGCCGGAACAGAGTGTTACCTTCCCACCTATCCCTTCCGTCCCTCTATCCTTCACTCCCTCCCTTCCATCCCTCCCTCCCTCCCTCCCACCAGGGCCGGAACAGAGTGTTACCTTCCCACCTATCCCTTCCGTCCCTCTATCCTTCACTCCCTCCCTTCCATCCCTCCCTCCCTCCCTCCCACCAGGGCCGGAACAGAGTGTTACCTTCCCACCTATCCCTTCTGTCCCTCTATCCTTCACTCCCTCCCTTCCATCCCTCCCTCCCTTCCACCAGGGCTGGAACAGAGTGTTACCTTACCACCTATCCCTTCCGTCCCTCTATCCTTCACTCCCTCCCTTCCATCCCTACCTCCCACCAGGGCCGGAACAGAGTGTTACCTTCCCACCTATCCCTTCCGTCCCTCTATCCTTCACTCCCTCCCTTCCATCCCTCCCTCCCTCCCACCAGGGCCGGAACAGAGTGTTACCTTCCCACCTATCCCTTCCGTCCTCTCTATCCTTCACTCCCTCCCTTCCATCCCTCCCTCCCACCAGGGCCGGAACAGAGTGTTACCTTCCCACCTATCCCTTCCGTCCCTCTATCCTTCACTCCCTCCCTTCCATCCCTCCCTCCCTCCCACCAGGGCCGGAACAGAGTGTTACCTTCCCACCTATCCCTTCCGTCCCTCTATCCTTCACTCCCTGCCTTCCATCCCTCCCTCCCTCCCACCAGGGCCGGAATAGAGTGTTACCTTCCCACCTATCCCTTCCGTCCCTCTATCCTTCACTCCCTCCCTTCCATCCCTCCCTCCCTCCCACCAGGGCCGGAACAGAGTGTTACCTTCCCACCTATCCCTTCCGTCCCTCTATCCTTCACTCCCTCCCTTCCATCCCTCCCTCCCTCCCACCAGGGCCGGAACAGAGTGTTACCTTCCCACCTATCCCTTCCGTCCCTCTATCCTTCACTCCCTCCCTTCCATCCCTCCCTCCCTCCCACCAGGGCCGAATCAGAGTGTTACCTTCCCACCTATCCCTTCCGTCCCTCTATCCTTCACTCCCTCCCTTCCATCCCTCCCTCCCTCCCACCAGGGCCGGAACAGAGTGTTACCTTCCCACCTATCCCTTTCGTCCCTCTATCCTTCACTCCCTCCCTTCGTTCCCTCCCTTCCTCCCTCCAGGGCCGGAACAGAGTGTTACCTTCCCACCTATCCCTTCCGTCCCTCTATCCTTCACTCCCTCCCTTCCATCCCTCCCTCCCTCCCACCAGGGCCGGAACAGAGTGTTACCTTCCCACCTATCCCTTCCGTCCCTCTATCCTTAACTCCCTCCCTTACATCCCTCCCTCCCTCCAACCAGGGCAGGAACAGATTGTTACCTTCCCACCTATCCCTTCCGTCCCTCTATCCTTCACTCCCTCCCTTCCATCCCTCCCTCCCTCCCACCAGGGCCGGAACAGAGTGTTACCTTCCCACCTATCCCTTCCGTCCCTCTATCCTTCACTCCCTCCCTTCCATCCCTCCCTCCCTCCCTCCAGGGCCAGAACAGAGTGTTACCTTCCCACCTATCCCTTCCGTCCCTCTATCCTTCACTCCCTCCCTTCCATCCCTCCCTCCCACCAGGGCCGGAACAGAGTGTTACCTTCCCACCTATCCCTTCTGTCCTCTCTATCCTTCACTCCCTCCCTTCCATCCCTACCTCCCTCCCACCAGGGCCGGAACAGAGTGTTACCTTCCCACCTATCCCTTCCGTCCCTCTATCCTTCACTCCCTTGAGGTTCTGTGACGACTTGAACCCGTGTTTTCAAGTTTGACGGAAATACATAATATTGGTATCAGTGAACCGCAAATGATCCATTTAGTATATCCTGGTGTTTTCGCTACGCTACGAGCAAGAGCACTCCTTCTATTGACATATTTCTAATCTACCCACGGCATCCATCTTAGATCATGGCCGCCATTTTGTGATTCTTGCCCTCACATATGCAATAGCCTCTGATCACTCCATTTCAATTAAGGACACGTAACCTTAGCCGGAGATTCACCTCTTTCATGACACGTGCGCCTTAAACCAGATCACGCTGTAGCTGCATGACTCGACAAAGGCTACCTCCTCTGCCCGAGGCCAGCCCTGCCAAACTGGTCTTCGTGTCCATTGTACCTGATCATGATTAGGCGGCCGAAGCCGGTAGCCTTGCCCATTTACAACCCACAAACATCCCTTATCCCACTTTTCTATCTTCCACACCTGGCTCTGTTTCTTTCTTTCTGAATCTTTATTAGGGGGAGGTAACGAACTTTACGATGAGGCGGTCCGGGTCCTGAATACAATATTGACAGGGAATTGTGACGAACTAGTGGGAACCCCTCTTCGTAGATGTTTTGTATCAGATTTTATCAACGGTTCCTGTGTACACCAAATATTTATTGTCTATGACACAAAGGTTTTGGGAATGTACCAACATGTGAAAAATTCGCCTGAAGGCCAAAAACTAGTATATAAGGAGCAACCCGCTTTGTACAATTTGAACAGGCTCCTAGTTACTGCCCGTGTGTAGTATCTGTGACTTCTGTGTCCCTGCAGTAATAAACCTTTGGTCTTTGACGCCACCATCGAGAAGCCCGTGTTTCTGTTCATTTGTGCACCAAGGCAGGTGGGACTCCGGGGTCTTTGGGTGTTGTTCCCTGACACCTCTGGACGGAACCAAAAAGTCCAGAACTCCAATTGGCGCCCAACGTGGGGCGACGTCATTCGGTACCGGTCCAAAAGCCTGAAGAGTTCGAGAAGCTTCGTGTGAAGATTCCTGAGGGAGGCGCCCCACTTCATCGATCCCGGCATATCGCAAAAGTGGCCCGAAGTTCTCTTCCACGAGGGTTTCCCGTTCAGGACGGCTGCAGTGGGCCGTTGCCTTGACCGTCGCCCTGTCTTGGACCCGAGGTGCAGTCCTTAGTACGGCGAAACGTGACGGGTTTCTCCTTGGTGACGTCTTCAGTGACTCAGTTAAGTATTTAGTGATAGCTAGCTGGTTACTTTGTGAGGATTGTTAAAAATCCTTGATCGGTTCTTGGTTTGGTTTGGTTTTGTCAGATTATCATTGGTTGTTCTAGTTACGATAATCTATTTGGTTTAGTTCGGGTATCGATACATCAGTTCGTTTTGGTAGGCCTAAGTTCTTGGTTCGAGTGCACATATTTGTTCCGTGTTTGTTTGTTTTGTGTTCCGGACTGAAAATGGTAAGTCGGAAAATGTTGTCTTGTTTTAGTTGCAACAGTGACTCACGATTGGAGGACTCTTGTCTGGTTCCTCCGATTGGGACTCCCCTATATGATTTATATTGTAAACATGGCGTGGGTCCTATATCTTATAATGAGGTATGGGTCCGCTACTGTAAGAAGGATGGTGTCCTTAGTTGGCCACTGCATGGTAGTTTTGAACCAGAGATTCTCGACAACTTAGAAGCGAAATTGTTTAATAAGAAAGCCCGGCCGGCAATGTTTGATTCTTTCCGTTACTGGCGAAAAGAATCCAAACAGAGAGAAATGAAAAGGTTGAAGAAAGAACAGAAAGAACAAGAAGAGTTAACTCTAGAGCAAGCGGCTAAACAGTTGCAGGCTAACGAGTGTGAGAAGGCTATAGATGTAGCAATTAGAGAGCATAACTTAGCGATCGACAAGTGCTATCCTGCCTTGCCATCGAAAATGGCTAAGATACTGGAGGATTCTGAAAACGATCCTCTGCTATCTTATCTGTTAAGGTCACCTCCACCGTATGCACAAGGTGCTACGGCTCCGCCTGTGCCGAATGTTCAATTGCCGGTTGCTGGACAACCTGGTGTTCCTGCTCCTATCCCTCAGAATCAAGTTCCCGTACCTCCTGTGATGAATGTGAATGTTCCTACAGCTCCTCCTCTTCCTACACTGCCAGCCTCTATACCTACTTCTGTACCTACTGCTCCAGAAACTATTTTTCTCGATACTCCTACTGTTCCGTTATCTATTCCTACCTCTACTGCATTCTCTATGTCTGCGAGTGTGCTAACTCCGCTTTCTGTTCGTCGAAGAATCACTGATTCTGTTACTAATATGCTGTCTCCTTTATATAAAACTTTGATTAAGACTCCTACTCCTGATTCTGTTCAGAGACGGAGTCAGCTTCCAAGTACTGAGGAACGAGGAATTTTAGATTCCACGGCTCTCAGATGGATTTCGAAGGGTAGAAGATATAATACGAGAGATGTGCTAGACACATTTATGCAGTGGAAGGAACCAACGCAACGGTACGTCTTTGATGAGATGTGCTCGTTGTTACGCGAAGAAATAGAAGAAGATGATGTTGAATCAGATTTGGAAGATTTAATTAGAGTTCAAAAAGATTTTGCTGCTGGAATGATAGTGGGTGAGAATATAAAGGAAGCGATGGAACTTATTTTAAGTTTTAGGAGTGATCCATCTCTTCGTTCACCGAGAGATTTAGAAAAAGGTAAAGTGAAGCCAAGTCGCCAATATCCTATGAGGGAGGTTCCTCCAATTTGGCGCGAAGCAATACAACGTGATGATAATGCAGGAATTGCAGCTGCTCCAGCACAGTTTCAACGAGTGTGGATACACATTCCATGGAAGCGAGCAGAAGTGTTAGCGGTGAAACAGGCTTTGCCAGATCCACGTAAGAATCCAGCCGGATATTACAAGGAATTAACACAGACAGTTGAGGCTTGTATAATGAACCTAGCCGACATCGATATGTTGTTTGGTAACGTAGTTCCGCAACCAGTGTGGGCTAAAATTCGTAGAGAGGATCATCAAGCTGCTTTAGGTGGTGATTGGGCAGCTATCACTGCAGCAGATGGTCAGCAAATAGGTGGTGCGAAACCCGAACCTCTAATTGCTAATCTGCCAGGTAGAATAATTGATCTAATGAAGACTCTGATGCCAGCATTGCGTGTAAATTGGGACAAGTTGTCAGCATGCAGGCAGAAGAAAGACGAAAGTGTCTCCGACTTCTTCACGAGGTTCGAAGAGACTTTTGTAGATCATAGTGGTCAGGACATGAGTACAGAAGGAGGACAGAGATTGTTTGTCGATAAATTTGTGCATAATTTGTTACCTGAATTATGCAATAAATTAAAAGACTCAGAAAGTGCGTGGGCTGTATCTACGACAGCGCAAATACTTGCGACTGCACAGTACTACGAAAATAGAGATAAAGAGGAAAAGGAGAAATCAGAAAAGAAAACGAAAGATTTAAAAACTAAAGTTCTTTTACAGCAGGCGTATCCGCCTCGCACGAATCAAACTAATACGCAGCAAGGTTCATACCAAAGGACAGATTATGGTTCATCAAGACCTCAATATCAGTGGAATCAGTGTGCGTACTGCAAGAAAGAGGGTCACTATAAAAATGAATGTCCGATCTTAGCGCAAAATAATGCAGCAGCAGCTCAGAGAGGTCGTGGTGGTTTTGTGCAGAATTCTAGAGGACAAGGACGAGGTGCTATGCCTCCACAAACGAATGATCGTCCCTCTAATCACTTTGATCAACGAAATGGGCAATCTACTCAGCAAAATAGATCTCAACAATATCTTGTCGAGGACTATAATGAAGTAGATGAGGGTTTTCAACAAAATGGGTACTAGGACAGCCATGGACAGAGAGAGGGAGTAGTATCAGTTCCAGTGGATCAGAGTGGGCCTTATGTCGCAGTAGCAACATCAGGTGTAGTCGAACCGTTTCTGTTGGATACTGGTGCCGCAAAAAGTTCTATCATTCATGCGAAACTCCCTGGCGCACCTTTGTCTGGCTCAACAAATGTTTCCGTAGGTTTTTCAGGCGCCCCTGTTTACAACCCGATATCTGGTCCTTTGTCTATTTCTGTTGGACCGTGCCAATTGAAAGCACCCCTGATTTTGACGACAGGTTGTAATGAAAATCTGCTTGGTTTAGATTTGTTAAAACGACTATATGCGACATTGTACTGTTCTCCGGAAGGAGTACAACTTACGTTGGGTAAAAATATCATCTCTCCGATGTACCTGTCAATGGATGCACTCCCGCCGGAGCTACATTCACTCCCTGATTCTCTTTGGGCGACTGGTCCTAATGATGTAGGCCTCCTAGAAATTCCACCGTATGTGGTAACTTTGAAAGCGAATGTGAAATTTCCAAGAATTCCCCAATATAAAATATCGAGTGAAGGTGAGCGTGCACTTTTATTGATTGTGCAAGATTTGATTAAGAAAGGTGTGGTTGAAGAAACTAGAGGAAATGTCTGTAACAGTCCTGTATTGCCGATTCTGAAACGAACTGATCCTACAAAACCTCCAGTGTATAGGTTTGTCATAGACCTTAGAGCCGGATGGTACACTGTATGTGGATGGGTCATGTTTTAAATTGGAGAATGGTGATGTGACTGCTGCTTACGCAGTAACGACTTTGAAGACGATTGTGGAGACTGCAAGAGTGAGTCAGAATTCTGCCCAAGCTGCAGAATTAATAGCTCTAACGAGAGCGTGTGTTTTAGCTGAGGGAAAGAGAGTGAATGTGTTTACAGATAGTCAGTACGCATTTGGCGTGGCCCATAGTTTTGGCCGGTTGTGGAGAGAAAGAGGGTTCATTACGTCCCATGGGACTAAGATCCAGCATGGTCAGCTAGTTAACGACTTGTTGGAATCTCTAACCTTACCGACTGAAGTTGCGATTGTGAAGTGCAGTGCTCATAAAGCAATCACGGATGATGTTGGTCGTGGGAATGCCTTTGCTGATGAAACTGCTAAACAGACAGCTAGAGACACGATGAGTAGAATGTATGTTGCTACGTCTACAAGATGGATTGCTGAGTCTGGAATGTGTGAGGACACTATGGAAAGTGTGAAAGAGATTCAGAAAGAAGCGACTGAGGAAGAGAAACGTGTATGGAGAGAAAGTACGGGCAAGTTGGACTCGAATGGATGTTGGATTGATTTGACAGAACAGCAGCGTTGGATGTTGCCCGATGCGTATGTGCTTGCAGTAGTGACGATGGCGCATGGAGTAGCGCATATAAGTTCTAAAGGGATATGCAAGATGTTAGCTCCGGTCTGGAAGAATGAGGGAATCAGTAAGTGTGCAGAGAGAGTGGTGAAAAATTGTATGGTGTGCTTGATGCATAACCCTGGCAAGGGAACTCCAACTCCAGCTGGTCATTTCGCTCCTCCTTCCTGTCCCTTTGAAGTAATTCAGTTAGACTTCATTCACATGGAACGCTGCAACAATTTGAAATATGTCCTGGTGGTAGTTTGTGCTTTTTCCAGGTGGATAGAAGCATACCCACTAAAGGACAACACTGCCCTATCTACTGCCAAAATTCTTCTCAAGGAATTTTTCCCTAGGTATGGAATGCCACGGATTGTATGGTCAGATAACGGAAGTGAGTTTATAGGGAAAGTTATGCAGAGTGTGTGTGCCGGTCTAGGATTGAAACAGAAATTTCACAGTGCAAACCATCCCCAGTCTGCTGGTTTAGTCGAGGGTTACAATGGCACCCTCAAGCTGAAAATAGCCAAGCATCCACAGGTTTAGCTTGGCCAGACGCACTTCCCTTGGCCTTGTTATCAACGAGAGCAACAGTACATTCTAGAATAGGGCTTAGTCCATACGAGATTGTGTTTGGCCGCCCGGCAAATATCTGGGGTGTGCCAAGGCCTAAAGAATTTTGCTCCATTGAATATCCTATGTTGATAGACTACCTTTACGACTTGACTGCTAAATTGAGTCTTATTCATCAACAGGTTTTCGATGCCTTGCCAAAACCTCCGGAGAGTCCAGGGCACCAGCTGAAACCGGGTGACTTCATTGTAATCAAGAACTTCGCGAGGACGAAGAACCTTCAGCCAAGATTTGTGGGGCCTTTTCAGATCTTACTGGCAACGAGGACAGCAGTTCGTGTAGCTGGCCGCAAACACTGGATTCACGCTTCTCATGTAAAGCGTGTTCCGTTGCCGCTCCCTTACGACGACTGGGTGAAAAAGGGAATTGGTGCCTCCGAATCTGAAATCACACCGAAGTTCATCTCTTTCAGCGATGCCGAATTGATTACTGACACTTTGAAACCTGACTCTCCTCCTGAAAAAACTCCTTTGAACATTGAACATTTGTCTCCAGCATCAGAAGAAGCTTTGTTATCTGCGAACTTAAACTCTGCAACAGCTGCTAGTGATACGCTATTTTCCGATCAGACAGTACCAGCGAAGCAGAGATACAACCTAAGAAGCCATAAAATGGACAAATAAAGCAGGCAACTGCATATTGTGATTTTGATATATTGAACTTTTGCCTTCAGCCAGGAAGTTTGCTATTGTTTATTGTTTTTAAATTGCCTTGCCGTCTGGGTAGCCGTAGGGTCGTGGCTGTGTGCCTAGTTTGAATTTGCAGGGGTCTGACACAAGGTCGATCTTTCTGTTGGTTCTGGGAACTCCCAGGGCTGATAGAGGCATTTTCATCTACGTACACATCATCAGTGGTCGCGAGCGGATTGTAGAAGATGGAGCTTCCTGCGCTGCAACGAGAAAATATGATTTATGTTCGCAGAAACAGACTTAATAGAATCCTTCATAGCAAATGCTTTCTGATGCAATGTGCCATTACATTTTTGATTGTTTTAGCAACATTGGTGGGTGGAATCGTATTTAGTATAAATTTGATTTTTGTACCAGTTACTACAGTACCTCCCCTTGATCCTGCTATTTCTACTGTTTCTTCTATACACTCTTTTCACTCATTTCCGGAACATGAGCAAGCCCGACGCTCAGAGTTCATTAACAACACTTTTGTACAGCTCTTGCATCAACACCAACTGGTAGTTAACACTACAGACTGCTGGGTGTGTGGCTTGATACCCCACACTATGGATAAAGGTATTCCCTATCTGGTTTTGCCTTACAGCTATAATGGATCATTTCAGGCCTTCAAAACCATCTTTGCTTATGCCCTTGAAACCTATCCTCCACGTCCACCGCGTTCCGCTAAATATAACTCTGCCAACAAAGCCTTAGTCCAGGGAATTATTGACATGGTCAAGGACGTCAATAATACTCCATCTTACCCTAGAGACGAATTGCAAGTATATTTAAGTTGGAATACTTCAGAGTATCGCCTTAGTTTAGGAGAAAGCAAGCGTAAAAGCTCAACTCCAATCTGGGTCGTACCTCACCGAGGTCAGGTCTGTTTGCAAGGTAATGGGAGAAATCCGAGA